>NW_027554550.1:0-16821 GCF_053574225.1 Canis aureus
GATAATATCAACCCAAAAATGAAATACTTATCTACCCTATTGTTAACCCAACACAGGCATGCATTTAAGGAAAGATTAAAAGGAGTAAAAGGAACTCGGCAAACACAAACCCCGCCTGTTTACCAAAAACATCACCTCCAGCATTTCTAGTATTGGAGGCACTGCCTGCCCAGTGACACTTGTTTAACGGCCGCGGTATCCTGACCGTGCAAAGGTAGCATAATCATTTGTTCTCTAAATAAGGACTTGTATGAATGGCCACACGAGGGTTTAACTGTCTCTTATTCCCAATCAGTGAAATTGACCTTCCCGTGAAGAGGCGGGAATGCCACAATAAGACGAGAAGACCCTATGGAGCTTTAATTAACTAACCCAAACTTATGGATACTAAATACCTACAAGGCATAACATTACACCATTATTGTGGGTTAGCAATTTAGGTTGGGGTGACCTCGGAATATAAAAAAACTCCCGAGTGATTAAAATTTAGACCCACAAGTCAAAATATAACATCACTTATTGATCCAATAATTTTTGATCAACGGAACAAGTTACCCTAGGGATAACAGCGCAATCCTATTCAAGAGTCCATATCGACAATAGGGTTTACGACCTCGATGTTGGATCAGGACATCCTAATGGTGCAGCAGCTATTAAGGGTTCGTTTGTTCAACGATTAAAGTCCTACGTGATCTGAGTTCAGACCGGAGTAATCCAGGTCGGTTTCTATCTATTATATAACCTCCCCCAGTACGAAAGGACAAGGGATGTAAGGCCTACCTCACAAAGGCGCCTTAAAACTAATAGATGAAGTCAACTCAATCTAACCAGTTTATCTCCTCATAAGCCCGAGAAAAGGGGCTTTGTTAGGGTGGCAGAGCCCGGTAACTGCGTAAAACTTAAACCTTTATTATCAGAGGTTCAATTCCTCTCCCTAACAAAATGTTCTTTATCAACATTATCTCTCTTATCATCCCAATCCTTCTTGCCGTAGCCTTCCTCACCCTCGTTGAACGAAAAGTCTTAGGCTACATACAACTTCGAAAAGGGCCTAATATCGTAGGCCCCTACGGCCTCCTTCAACCAATCGCAGATGCAGTAAAACTCTTCACAAAAGAACCTCTACGACCACTTACATCCTCCATATCAATATTCATTCTAGCCCCCATTCTAGCTCTATCACTAGCCCTAACTATATGAATCCCTCTCCCAATGCCCTACCCACTCATTAATATAAACTTAGGAGTCCTATTCATACTAGCAATATCAAGTCTCGCCGTATACTCCATCCTTTGGTCAGGATGAGCCTCAAACTCCAAATACGCTCTAATCGGAGCCCTCCGAGCAGTAGCTCAAACAATCTCATATGAAGTAACACTAGCAATCATTCTCCTATCAGTCCTCCTAATAAACGGGTCATTTACACTATCCACACTAATTATCACCCAAGAACATATATGACTAATCTTTCCGGCCTGGCCCCTAGCCATGATATGATTCATTTCTACTCTAGCAGAAACTAACCGAGCCCCCTTCGACTTAACTGAAGGAGAATCCGAACTAGTTTCTGGATTTAACGTAGAGTATGCAGCGGGTCCTTTTGCCCTATTCTTTCTAGCAGAGTACGCAAATATCATTATAATAAATATCCTCACAACAATTCTATTCTTCGGTGCATTCCACAACCCATTTATACCAGAACTCTACTCTATTAACTTCACTATAAAAACCCTCTTACTAACTATCTGCTTCCTATGAATTCGAGCATCATACCCTCGATTCCGCTATGATCAATTAATACACTTATTGTGAAAAAATTTTCTACCCCTAACTTTAGCCCTATGCATATGACATGTTGCCTTACCCATTATTACCGCGAGTATCCCACCCCAAACATAAGAAATATGTCTGATAAAAGAGTTACTTTGATAGAGTAAATAATAGAGGTTTAAATCCTCTTATTTCTAGAATAATAGGCTTCGAACCTAATCTTAAGAATTCAAAGATCTTCGTGCTACCAAACTTACACTATATTCTACAGTAAGGTCAGCTAAATTAAGCTATCGGGCCCATACCCCGAAAATGTTGGTTTATACCCTTCCCGTACTAATAAAACCCCCTATTCTCACTATTATTATAGCAACTATCATGGCAGGGACCATAATCGTCATACTAAGCTCGCACTGATTACTGATCTGAATTGGATTCGAAATAAACATGCTAGCCATCATCCCTATCCTCATAAAAAAGTATAATCCACGAGCCATAGAAGCCTCTACAAAATATTTTCTTACACAAGCTACTGCCTCAATATTACTAATAATAGGAGTCACCATTAACCTTCTTTACTCCGGCCAATGAGTAATCTCAAAAATCTCAAACCCCATCGCATCCATCATAATAACCACCGCCCTAACAATAAAACTAGGCCTATCTCCATTCCACTTCTGAGTTCCCGAAGTAGCACAAGGAGTAACACTTATATCAGGAATAATCCTACTAACATGACAAAAAATCGCACCTATATCCATCCTATATCAAATCTCCCCATCAATTAACACCAACCTTCTTATACTAATAGCCCTCGCATCCGTTCTAGTAGGAGGCTGAGGCGGACTAAATCAAACTCAACTACGAAAAATCATAGCATACTCCTCCATTGCCCACATAGGCTGAATAGCCGCTATCATTATTTACAACCCTACAATAATAATCCTAAACTTAACTTTATATATTCTAATAACACTATCTACCTTCATACTATTCATATTAAACTCATCCACCACAACCTTATCCTTATCCCACATATGAAATAAATTTCCCCTAATCACCTCCATAATCTTAATCTTAATATTATCCCTAGGAGGACTACCCCCATTATCTGGCTTCATCCCTAAATGAATAATTATTCAAGAATTAACAAAAAATAACATAATTATTATTCCAACACTAATAGCCATCACCGCTCTACTTAACTTATATTTCTACCTGCGACTCACATATAGCACCGCACTTACCATATTCCCGTCCACAAATAACATAAAAATAAAATGACAATTCGAGTACACAAAAAAGGCAACCCTACTACCCCCCTTAATCATTATCTCAACTATACTACTCCCGCTAACACCTATATTATCAGTCTTGGACTAGGAGTTTAGGTTAGACCAGACCAAGAGCCTTCAAAGCTCTAAGCAAGTGCTATACACTTAACCCCTGACCAAATCACCTCTAAGGGCTGCAAGAATCTATCTTACATCAATTGAATGCAAATCAAACACTTTAATTAAGCTAAGCCCTCCCTAGATTGGTGAGCTTCTACCTCACGAAATTTTAGTTAACAGCTAAATACCCTAGTAACTGGCTTCAATCTACCTTCTCCCGCCGCGTAGAAAAAAAAGGCGGGAGAAGCCCCGGCGGCGTCTAGGCTGCTTCTTTGAATTTGCAATTCAATATGAAAATTCACCACAGAGCTTGGCAAAAAGAGGACTTAAACCTCTATTTTTAGATTTACAGTCTAATGCTTTTATCAGCCATTTTACCTATGTTCATTAACCGATGACTGTTCTCTACTAATCACAAAGATATTGGTACTTTATACTTACTATTTGGAGCATGAGCCGGCATAGTAGGCACTGCCTTGAGCCTCCTCATCCGAGCCGAACTAGGTCAGCCCGGTACTTTACTAGGCGACGATCAAATTTATAACGTCGTCGTAACCGCCCATGCTTTCGTAATAATCTTCTTCATAGTCATGCCCATTATAATTGGGGGCTTTGGAAACTGACTAGTGCCATTAATAATTGGTGCTCCGGACATGGCATTCCCCCGAATAAATAACATGAGCTTCTGACTTCTTCCTCCATCTTTTCTTCTACTATTAGCATCTTCTATGGTAGAAGCAGGTGCAGGAACGGGGTGGACCGTTTACCCCCCACTGGCTGGCAATCTGGCCCATGCAGGAGCATCCGTTGATCTTACAATTTTCTCCTTACATTTAGCCGGAGTCTCTTCTATTTTAGGGGCAATTAATTTCATTACTACTATTATCAACATAAAACCCCCTGCAATATCCCAGTATCAAACCCCCCTATTTGTATGATCAGTACTAATTACAGCAGTTCTACTCCTACTATCCCTGCCTGTACTGGCTGCTGGAATTACAATACTTTTAACAGACCGTAATCTTAATACGACATTTTTCGATCCCGCTGGAGGAGGAGACCCTATCCTATATCAACACTTATTCTGATTCTTCGGACATCCTGAAGTTTACATTCTTATCCTGCCAGGGTTCGGAATAATTTCTCACATTGTCACTTACTACTCAGGGAAAAAAGAGCCTTTCGGCTATATAGGAATAGTATGGGCAATAATATCTATTGGGTTTTTAGGCTTTATCGTATGAGCTCACCATATGTTTACTGTAGGAATAGACGTAGACACACGAGCATACTTCACATCCGCCACTATAATTATCGCTATTCCAACAGGAGTAAAAGTATTTAGTTGACTGGCAACACTTCACGGAGGCAATATTAAATGATCTCCAGCTATGCTATGAGCTTTAGGGTTTATTTTCTTATTCACAGTAGGCGGGCTAACAGGCATTGTCCTAGCTAATTCGTCCTTAGACATCGTTCTTCATGATACGTATTATGTTGTAGCTCATTTTCACTATGTGCTCTCAATGGGAGCAGTTTTTGCCATTATGGGAGGATTTGCCCACTGATTCCCCTTATTCTCAGGTTATACTCTTAACGATACTTGAGCAAAGATTCACTTTACAATTATATTTGTGGGAGTAAATATAACTTTCTTCCCTCAGCATTTCCTAGGTTTATCCGGAATACCTCGTCGGTACTCTGACTATCCAGATGCATATACCACCTGAAATACCGTCTCCTCTATAGGATCGTTTATCTCGCTTACAGCGGTGATGCTTATAATTTTTATAATCTGAGAGGCCTTTGCATCCAAACGAGAAGTTGCTATAGTAGAACTTACTACAACTAATATTGAATGACTACATGGATGTCCCCCTCCATATCACACGTTCGAAGAACCTACATATGTAATCCAAAAATAAGAAAGGAAGGAATCGAACCCCCTAAAATTGGTTTCAAGCCAATGTCATAACCACTATGTCTTTCTCAATCAGGAGGTATTAGTAAAATATTACATAACTTTGTCAAGGTTAAATTATAGGTGAAACCCCTATATACCTCTATGGCGTACCCATTTCAACTCGGATTACAGGACGCAACCTCCCCTATTATAGAGGAGCTACTTCATTTTCATGACCATACACTAATAATTGTATTCTTAATCAGTTCTTTAGTTCTCTACATCATTTCCCTAATATTGACTACAAAATTAACTCATACAAGCACAATAGACGCACAGGAAGTAGAAACAGTATGAACTATCCTACCCGCCATTATCCTAATCCTAATCGCTCTACCTTCCCTCCGAATCCTTTATATAATAGACGAAATCAATAACCCCTCTTTAACCGTGAAAACAATAGGCCACCAATGATACTGAAGCTATGAATATACTGATTATGAAGACTTAAACTTTGACTCCTACATAATCCCAACACAAGAATTAAAGCCAGGAGAACTCCGACTATTAGAAGTAGACAACCGAGTTGTCCTCCCAATAGAAATAACCATCCGAATACTTATTTCTTCAGAAGACGTTTTGCATTCATGAGCTGTTCCATCACTAGGTCTAAAAACTGACGCTATTCCAGGACGACTAAACCAAACCACCCTTATAGCCATACGACCGGGACTGTATTATGGCCAGTGCTCTGAAATCTGCGGATCTAACCATAGCTTTATACCCATTGTTCTTGAAATAGTCCCCCTATCTTATTTTGAAACCTGATCTGCCTTAATAGTATAACCTAGACTAGACTTACTCATTAAGAAGCTATAAAGCATTAACCTTTTAAGTTAAAGACTGGGAGTTTTAACCTCCCCTTAATGAAATGCCACAGCTAGACACATCCACCTGATTTATTATAATCTTTTCAATATTTCTCACCCTCTTCATTCTATTCCAACTAAAAATTTCAAATCACCACTACCCGGAAAACCCAATAACCAAGTCTACTAAAATCACTAGTCAACATAATCCTTGAGAAAACAAATGAACGAAAATTTATTCGCCTCTTTCGCTGCCCCCTCAATAATAGGTCTCCCTATTGTAGTACTGATCGTCATATTCCCTTCCATTTTATTCCCAGCACCCAATCGCCTAATCAATAATCGGTTAATCTCCATTCAGCAATGATTAATTCAATTAACATCAAAACAAATACTAGCAATTCATAATCAAAAGGGACGAACCTGAGCTCTCATACTTATATCACTAATTCTATTCATTGGTTCAACTAACCTACTTGGACTACTACCCCACTCATTTACGCCCACGACACAACTCTCTATAAACCTCGGAATAGCAATCCCCCTATGAGCAGGGACAGTAATTACCGGTTTCCGCTATAAGACCAAAGCATCCTTGGCACACTTTCTACCCCAAGGCACCCCTCTTCCCCTAATTCCAATACTAGTAATCATCGAAACTATTAGTCTATTCATTCAACCCATAGCTCTAGCCGTTCGATTAACCGCCAATATTACTGCAGGACACCTCCTAATCCATTTGATTGGAGGGGCTACCTTAGCTCTTATTAATATTAGCGCGACCACAGCTTTCATCACTTTTATTATTTTAATTCTATTTACGATTCTAGAGTTTGCTGTTGCCTTAATTCAAGCCTATGTCTTTACCTTACTAGTAAGTCTATACTTACATGACAACACCTAATGACCCACCAAACTCACGCTTACCATATAGTTAACCCAAGCCCATGACCGCTAACAGGAGCCCTTTCTGCCCTTCTTATAACATCGGGTCTTATCATATGATTTCACTATAACTCAATATCCCTACTTACATTAGGATTCACAACCAACCTGCTAACCATATACCAGTGATGACGAGATGTGATCCGAGAAGGCACATTCCAAGGACATCACACCCCTATTGTACAAAAAGGACTACGGTACGGAATAGTTCTTTTTATTGTATCAGAAGTATTTTTCTTTGCAGGCTTCTTTTGAGCCTTTTACCATTCCAGCCTAGCCCCTACTCCTGAACTTGGAGGTTGCTGACCTCCCACCGGCATTATTCCTCTTAACCCACTAGAAGTTCCTCTACTCAACACCTCAGTCCTCCTAGCCTCCGGAGTATCTATTACTTGAGCCCATCATAGTTTAATAGAAGGCAATCGTAAACACATACTTCAAGGCCTATTTATTACAATCTCCTTAGGCGTATATTTTACACTATTACAGGCCTCCGAATACTACGAGACATCTTTTACAATCTCCGACGGAGTGTACGGATCTACCTTTTTTATAGCTACTGGGTTTCACGGACTACATGTAATTATTGGCTCCACATTCCTTATCGTGTGCTTTCTCCGACAACTATACTACCACTTCACATCAAACCACCACTTCGGATTTGAAGCCGCTGCATGATATTGACACTTTGTTGATGTAGTCTGACTATTCTTATATGTATCTATTTATTGATGAGGATCCTATTTCTTTAGTATAACTAGTACAATTGACTTCCAATCAGTTAGCTCCAGATCAACCTGGAAAGAAGTAATAAACGTAATACTAACCTTGATAACTAATGTAACCCTAGCGTCCTTACTTGTACTAATCGCATTCTGACTTCCCCAACTAAATATTTATACAGACAAGACAAGCCCCTACGAATGTGGTTTTGACCCCATGGGATCTGCTCGCCTACCTTTCTCTATAAAATTCTTCCTAGTTGCCATCACATTCCTGCTTTTCGACCTAGAAATCGCACTCCTACTCCCACTTCCCTGAGCGTCACAAACCAACAAGTTGACAACAATACTTATCATAGCACTCCTACTAATCTCCCTCCTAGCTGCAAGCCTAGCGTACGAATGAACCGAAAAGGGGCTAGAATGAACCGAATATGATAATTAGTTTAAGCCAAAACAAATGATTTCGACTCATTAGATTATGATTTATCTCATAATTATCATATGTCCATAGTATATATTAATATCTTTCTGGCATTCATTCTTTCTCTAATAGGTATACTTGTTTATCGATCACACCTAATATCATCGCTACTATGCTTAGAGGGCATAATATTATCACTATTTGTAATAATATCTGTAACTATTCTCAACAACCACCTTACATTAGCCAGCATGATACCAATCGTACTACTAGTATTTGCTGCCTGCGAAGCAGCATTAGGACTATCTCTACTAGTTATAGTATCTAACACCTACGGGACTGATTACGTACAAAACCTAAACCTCTTACAATGCTAAAAATTATCATCCCCACTATCATACTGATCCCCCTTACATGAGTATCAAAGCCTAACATAATCTGAATTAACACGACAACATATGGTTTGCTAATCAGCTTAATCAGCTTATTCTACCTGAATCAACCAAATGATAATACATTGAACCCCTCCTTAATATTTTTCTCTGACTCCCTATCAGCACCGCTACTAGCACTTACAACATGACTTCTACCCCTTATACTTATAGCAAGCCAACACCATTTATCAAAAGAACCCTTAACTCGAAAAAAACTATATATTTCAATACTGATTCTTCTCCAGTTGTTCCTAATTATAACTTTCACCGCCTCTGAACTTATCTTCTTTTACATCCTATTTGAGGCAACACTAATCCCAACCCTGATCATTATTACCCGATGGGGGAATCAAACTGAACGACTAAACGCAGGGCTCTACTTCTTATTTTATACTTTAATAGGATCTCTCCCACTCCTAGTAGCTCTCCTTTACATCCACAATTTCATGGGCTCCCTAAATTTTCTCATAATTCAATACTGAATTCAACCTCTGCCAAACTCCTGATCTAATGTTTTCTTATGATTGGCATGCATGATAGCATTCATAGTAAAGATACCTCTATACGGCCTCCACTTGTGACTACCAAAAGCACACGTAGAGGCCCCTATTGCCGGCTCCATGGTACTTGCCGCCGTACTCCTGAAATTAGGAGGCTATGGCATGATACGAATTACAACCCTACTAAACCCCCTGACCAACTTCATAGCGTATCCTTTCATAATATTATCTCTATGAGGCATAATCATAACAAGCTCTATCTGTCTCCGTCAAACAGATCTAAAATCCCTAATTGCATACTCCTCAGTTAGTCATATGGCACTCGTTATTGTAGCGGTTCTTATTCAAACACCATGAAGTTATATAGGTGCAACAGCCCTAATAATTGCCCATGGTTTAACATCCTCGATGCTATTCTGCTTAGCCAACTCCAATTACGAACGAATCCATAGCCGTACTATGATTCTCGCACGAGGACTTCAAACCCTCCTTCCCCTGATAGCAGCCTGATGGTTATTAGCAAGCCTCACAAATCTGGCTCTTCCTCCAACAATTAATCTTATCGGAGAACTATTTGTAGTGATATCCTCATTCTCATGATCCAACATTACTATTATTCTAATAGGAATTAACATCACCATCACTGCCCTATACTCACTTTATATACTAATCACCACACAGCGTGGTAAATATTCCCACCATATCAAAAATATCAAACCGTCATTCACACGAGAAAATGCCCTAATAACCTTGCATCTACTGCCTCTACTCCTCCTATCCCTTAACCCTAAAATTATTCTCGGTCCCATCTACTGTAAGCATAGTTTAACAAAAACATTAGATTGTGAATCTAATAATAAAAGCTCAAACCTTTTTGCTTACCGAAAAAGTACTGCAAGAACTGCTAACTCATGCTCCCATGTATAAGAACATGGCTTTTTCAACTTTTATAGGATAGAAGTAATCCATTGGTCTTAGGAACCAAAAAATTGGTGCAACTCCAAATAAAAGTAATAAATATATTTACTTCATGCATAATCACAGCTCTAGTCATTCTTACTTTGCCCATCATTATAACCTCTACTAAACTCTACAAAAATAAGCTATACCCATACTATGTAAAAACCGCTACTTCTTACGCATTCATAATTAGCATAATTCCCACAATAATATTCATCTACTCAGGACAGGAAACAATTGTTTCAAACTGACATTGAATAACAATCCAGACCATAAAACTATCCATGAGTTTTAAATTAGACTACTTCTCAATAATCTTTGTGCCCGTAGCCCTTTTTGTCACGTGGTCTATTATAGAGTTTTCTATATGATATATACACTCCGATCCTTATATTAACCGATTTTTCAAGTATCTTCTCTTATTTCTTATTACTATAATAGTCTTAGTCACCGCAAACAACATATTCCAACTATTCATTGGCTGAGAAGGAGTTGGCATTATATCATTTTTACTTATTGGATGATGATACGGCCGAACCGATGCAAATACAGCTGCCCTACAAGCTATCCTCTATAACCGTATTGGAGATGTAGGCTTCATTATAACCATAGCATGGTTTCTATTGAACTTAAACACATGAGACCTTCAACAAATCTTTATTACAACAAACGATAATTTTAATTTGCCGCTACTTGGCTTACTATTAGCAGCTACCGGTAAATCTGCTCAATTCGGCTTACATCCCTGACTCCCCTCAGCCATAGAAGGCCCCACTCCTGTATCAGCCCTACTTCACTCAAGCACAATAGTTGTAGCAGGAGTATTTCTTCTTATCCGCTTTCATCCACTAATAGAGCATAATCAAACTATTCAAACCCTCACTTTATGCTTAGGGGCTATTACTACACTATTTACTGCAATCTGCGCTCTTACACAGAACGATATCAAAAAAATTGTAGCGTTCTCTACCTCAAGCCAACTAGGCCTAATAATAGTAACAATTGGCATTAACCAGCCTTACCTAGCCTTCTTACACATCTGCACTCACGCATTTTTTAAAGCTATGTTATTCATATGTTCAGGGTCAATTATCCACAGCCTAAACGATGAACAAGACATTCGAAAGATAGGTGGCCTATTTAAAGTCCTTCCCTTCACCACAACTTCCCTGATTGTCGGAAGCCTCGCATTAACAGGCATACCTTTCCTTACAGGATTCTACTCCAAAGACCTGATCATCGAGTCCGCTAACACGTCGAATACCAACGCCTGAGCCCTCTTAATTACACTCGTTGCCACATCCCTAACCGCTGCCTACAGCACCCGAATTATATTCTTCGCTCTACTAGGCCAGCCCCGCTTCTCCCCTATAATCCTTATCAACGAGAATAATCCTCTCCTAATTAACTCTATTAAACGACTCCTTATCGGAAGTGTATTTGCAGGATACATTATCTCCCACAGCATCACACCCACCACCATCCCACAGATAACTATGCCTCATTATCTAAAAATGATAGCCCTTGCAGTAACTATCTTGGGTTTCATCCTGGCACTAGAACTAAACCTTACCATACAAGGACTCAAATTTAACTATCCATCTAATTACTTTAAATTTTCCACCCTCCTTGGCTATTATCCAACCATTATGCACCGCCTCACACCTAAAACAAGTTTAACCATCAGCCAGAAATCAGCATCTATACTTCTGGACTCCATCTGACTAGAAAACATCCTACCCAAATCAATCTCGTATTTCCAAATAAAATCTTCTACCCTTATTTCAAATCAAAAGGGTCTCATCAAGCTCTATTTCCTATCGTTCATACTAACTATAATTCTCAGCCTACTAATCCTTAATTACCACGGGTAACTTCCATGATAACCAACACACCAGTTAACAGCGACCAACCTGTAACAATCACCAACCAGGTTCCATAACTATATAAAGCCGCAATACCCATAGCCTCTTCACTAAAAAACCCAGAGTCCCCCGTATCATAAATTACCCAATCCCCTATTCCATTAAACTTTAATACTACCTCCACCTCATCATCCTTCAAAATATAGCAAGCAGTCAACAACTCAGACAATAGACCAGTAATAAAAGCCGCTAGAACAGCCTTATTTGAAACTCACACCTCAGGGTATTGCTCAGTAGCCATAGCAGTTGTATAACCAAATACTACTAATATACCCCCCAAATAAATTAAAAACACTATCAGCCCTAAAAAAGAACCCCCAAAATTCAGAACAATCGCACAACCAATCCCACCGCTAATAATTAGCACAAGCCCACCATAAATAGGAGATGGTTTAGTGGCAAAACCCACAAAACTCATCACAAAAACGATACTTAAAATAAATACAATGTATGTTATCATTATTCCTACATGGAATTTAACCATGACTAATGACATGAAAAATCATCGTTGTATTTCAACTATAAGAACATTAATGACCAACATTCGAAAAACCCACCCACTAGCCAAAATTGTCAACAATTCATTCATTGACCTCCCAGCGCCATCTAACATCTCTGCTTGATGGAATTTCGGGTCCTTATTAGGAGTATGCTTGATTCTACAGATTCTAACAGGTTTATTTCTAGCTATACACTACACATCGGACACGGCCACAGCTTTTTCATCGGTCACCCACATCTGTCGAGACGTTAACTACGGCTGAATTATCCGCTATATACATGCAAATGGCGCTTCCATATTCTTCATCTGCCTATTCATACATGTGGGACGAGGCCTATACTATGGATCCTATGTATTCATAGAAACATGAAACATTGGAATTGTACTACTATTCGCAACCATAGCCACAGCATTCATAGGCTATGTACTGCCGTGAGGACAAATATCATTTTGAGGGGCAACTGTAATCACTAACCTTCTCTCCGCCATCCCCTATATCGGAACCAACTTAGTAGAGTGAATCTGAGGTGGCTTCTCAGTAGACAAAGCAACCTTAACACGATTCTTTGCATTTCATTTTATCTTTCCATTCATCATCGCAGCTCTAGCAATAGTACACCTCCTATTTCTACACGAAACCGGATCCAACAACCCCTCAGGAATCACATCAGACTCAGACAAAATTCCGTTTCACCCCTACTACACAATTAAAGATATCCTAGGAATCCTACTCCTGCTCCTAGTCTTAATATCACTAGTTTTATTTTCACCAGACCTATTAGGAGATCCAGACAACTACACCCCTGCAAACCCCCTAAACACCCCTCCACATATCAAACCTGAATGATACTTCCTATTCGCCTATGCCATCCTACGATCTATCCCTAATAAATTAGGAGGTGTACTCGCCCTAGTATTCTCCATCCTAATTTTAGCATTCATTCCATTCCTCCACACATCTAAGCAACGCAGTATAATATTCCGACCCCTCAGCCAATGCCTATTCTGACTTTTAGTCGCCGATCTTCTCACTTTAACTTGGATTGGAGGACAGCCAGTTGAACACCCTTTCATCATTATCGGACAGGTCGCCTCAATTCTATATTTCACCATCCTATTGATTCTAATGCCAACAATTAGCGTTATCGAAAATAATCTTCTAAAATGAAGAGTCTTTGTAGTATAATCATTACCTTGGTCTTGTAAACCAAAAATGGAGAGTAGTCGCCCTCCCTAAGACTCAAGGAAGAAGCTCTTGCTCCACCATCAGCACCCAAAGCTGAAATTCTTCTTAAACTATTCCCTGACACCCCCTACATTCATATATTGGACCACCTCTACTGTGCTATGTCAGTATCTCCAAAAAATCCTTCTTTCCCTCCCCTATGTACGTCGTGCATTAATGGCTTGCCCCATGCATATAAGCATGTACATGATATTATATCTTTACATAGGACATGTCTAGTCCAATTCCACAACCCATTGATCCTCAACAGTAACTAGATGCATATCACTTAGTCCAATAAGGGCTTAATCACCATGCCTCGAGAAACCATCAATCCTTGCCTGTAATGTCACTCTTCTCGCTCCGGGCCCATGCTAATGTGGGGGTTACTATCATGAAACTATACCTGGCATCTGGTTCTTACCTCAGGGCCATGACTCTATTTATTCCAATCCTACTAATTCTCGCAAATGGGACATCTCGATGGACTAGTGACTAATCAGCCCATGATCACACATAACTGTGGTGTCATGCATTTGGTATCTTTTATTTTTAGGGGGGGAATCTGCTATCACTCATCTATGACCGCAACGGCACTAACTCTAACTTATCTTCTGCTCTCAGGGAATATGCCCGTCGCGGCCCTAATGCAGTCAAATAACTTGTAGCTGGACTTATTCATTATCATTTATCAACTCACGCATAAAATCAAGGTGCTATTCAGTCAATGGTTTCAGGACATATAATTCTAGGACACACGTGTGTACACGTACGTACACGTGTGTACACGTACGTACACGTGTGTACACGTACGTACACGTGTGTACACGTACGTACACGTGTGTACACGTACGTACACGTGTGTACACGTACGTACACGTACGTACACGTACGTACACGTACGTACACGTACGTACACGTACGTACACGTGTGTACACGTACGTACACGTGTGTACACGTACGTACACGTGTGTACACGTACGTACACGTGTGTACACGTACGTACACGTGTGTACACGTACGTACACGTGTGTACACGTACGTACACGCGCAAGACATTAAGTTAACTTATACAAACCCCCCTTACCCCCCATAAACTCATGTCATCTATTATACACTTATTTATGTCCTGCCAAACCCCAAAAACAGGACTAAGTGCATACAATACTCACAAGCTTTATTTAAATTGTATACAAATGTATTGCTACTCTAGTTAACTTAACACAACAGTCTTACACGCATTCGATCTCGTGGTCTATCTATAGATAGCATCCCCTTTTTTTTTCCTCTCATATTTACTATGTATTTTATTTATTATACACACTACAATTTCAGTATAAGTTAATGTAGCTTAATTAATAAAGCAAGGCACTGAAAATGCCAAGATGAGTCGCACGACTCCATAAACACAAAGGTTTGGTCCTAGCCTTCCTATTAGTTCTTAGTAGACTTACACATGCAAGTCTCCACGCCCCAGTGAGAATGCCCTTAAAATCAGCAGTGATCTAAAGGAGCAGGTATCAAGCACACTCTTAAGTAGCTCATAACACCTTGCTAAGCCACACCCCCACGGGATACAGCAGTGATAAAAATTAAGCCATAAACGAAAGTTTGACTAAGCCATACTAAAAAGGGTTGGTAAATTTCGTGCCAGCCACCGCGGTCATACGATTAACCCAAACTAATAGGCCCACGGCGTAAAGCGTGTTTAAGATACCTTTGCACTAAAGTTAAAACTTAACTAAGCCGTAAAAAGCTACAGTTACCATAAAATAGACCACGAAAGTGACTTTATAATAATCTGACTACACGATAGCTAAGACCCAAACTGGGATTAGATACCCCACTATGCTTAGCCCTAAACATAGATAATTTTACAACAAAATAATTCGCCAGAGGACTACTAGCAATAGCTTAAAACTCAAAGGACTTGGCGGTGCTTTATATCCCTCTAGAGGAGCCTGTTCTATAATCGATAAACCCCGATAAACCTCACCACCCTTTGCTAATTCAGTCTATATACCGCCATCTTCAGCAAACCCTCAAAAGGTAGAATAGTAAGCACAATCATTTTACATAAAAAAGTTAGGTCAAGGTGTAACTTATGGGGTGGGAAGAAATGGGCTACATTTTCTACCCAAGAACATTCCACGAACGTTTTTATGAAATTAAAAACTGAAGGAGGATTTAGTAGTAAATTAAGAATAGAGAGCTTAATTGAATAGGGCCATGAAGCACGCACACACCGCCCGTCACCCTCCTCAAGTAATAAGACACAACCATAACCATATTAACTTAACTAAGACACAAGAGGAGACAAGTCGTAACAAGGTAAGCATACCGGAAGGTGTGCTTGGATTAATCAAAGTGTAGCTTAACTAAAGCGTCTGGCCTACACCCAGAAGATTTCATTACTTATGACCACTTTGAACAAAAGCTAGCCCAACTAACCCCAAACTTAAGTATCACAGACATATAAAGTAAAACATTTAGTTAAATAATAAAAGTATAGGAGATAGAAATTTTAATTGGAGCGATAGAGATAGTACCGTAAGGGAATGATGAAAGACATCTTAACAGTATTAAACAGCAAAGATTACCCCTTTTACCTTTTGCATAATGAACTAGCCAGAAACGACTTAACAAAGAGAACTTAAGCTAAGCTCCCCGAAACCAGACGAGCTACCCATAAACAATCTAAAAGGATCAACTCATCTATGTAGCAAAATAGTGAGAAGATTTGTGGGTAGAGGTGAAAAGCCTAACGAGCCTGGTGATAGCTGGTTGCCCACAAACAGAATTTTAGTTCAACTTTAAATTTACCTAAAAAAAAACAAAATTTTAATGTAAATTTAAAATATAGTCTAAGAAGGTACAGCTTCTTAGAATCAGGATACAACCTTTATTAGAGAGTATATACTAACATCACCATAGTTGGCTTAAAAGCAGCCACCAATTGAGAAAGCGTTCCAGCTCAACAAACAATATAACTTAATCCCAATCATATTACATCAACTCCTAATTATACCTCCTGGGCCATTCTATTTAAATATAGAAGCAACAATGCTAGTATGAGTAACAAGAACTATTTTCTCCCCGCATAAGCTTATATCAGAAACGGATAGACCACTGATAGTTAACAATCTGATAATATCAACCCAAAAATGAAATACTTATCTACCCTATTGTTAACCCAACACAGGCATGCATTTAAGGAAAGATTAAAAGGAGTAAAAGGAACTCGGCA
>NW_027554551.1:0-16710 GCF_053574225.1 Canis aureus
TTCCAGCCTAGCCCCTACTCCTGAACTTGGAGGTTGCTGACCTCCCACCGGCATTATTCCTCTTAACCCACTAGAAGTTCCTCTACTCAACACCTCAGTCCTCCTAGCCTCCGGAGTATCTATTACTTGAGCCCATCATAGTTTAATAGAAGGCAATCGTAAACACATACTTCAAGGCCTATTTATTACAATCTCCTTAGGCGTATATTTTACACTATTACAGGCCTCCGAATACTACGAGACATCTTTTACAATCTCCGACGGAGTGTACGGATCTACCTTTTTTATAGCTACTGGGTTTCACGGACTACATGTAATTATTGGCTCCACATTCCTTATCGTGTGCTTTCTCCGACAACTATACTACCACTTCACATCAAACCACCACTTCGGATTTGAAGCCGCTGCATGATATTGACACTTTGTTGATGTAGTCTGACTATTCTTATATGTATCTATTTATTGATGAGGATCCTATTTCTTTAGTATAACTAGTACAATTGACTTCCAATCAGTTAGCTCCAGATCAACCTGGAAAGAAGTAATAAACGTAATACTAACCTTGATAACTAATGTAACCCTAGCGTCCTTACTTGTACTAATCGCATTCTGACTTCCCCAACTAAATATTTATACAGACAAGACAAGCCCCTACGAATGTGGTTTTGACCCCATGGGATCTGCTCGCCTACCTTTCTCTATAAAATTCTTCCTAGTTGCCATCACATTCCTGCTTTTCGACCTAGAAATCGCACTCCTACTCCCACTTCCCTGAGCGTCACAAACCAACAAGTTGACAACAATACTTATCATAGCACTCCTACTAATCTCCCTCCTAGCTGCAAGCCTAGCGTACGAATGAACCGAAAAGGGGCTAGAATGAACCGAATATGATAATTAGTTTAAGCCAAAACAAATGATTTCGACTCATTAGATTATGATTTATCTCATAATTATCATATGTCCATAGTATATATTAATATCTTTCTGGCATTCATTCTTTCTCTAATAGGTATACTTGTTTATCGATCACACCTAATATCATCGCTACTATGCTTAGAGGGCATAATATTATCACTATTTGTAATAATATCTGTAACTATTCTCAACAACCACCTTACATTAGCCAGCATGATACCAATCGTACTACTAGTATTTGCTGCCTGCGAAGCAGCATTAGGACTATCTCTACTAGTTATAGTATCTAACACCTACGGGACTGATTACGTACAAAACCTAAACCTCTTACAATGCTAAAAATTATCATCCCCACTATCATACTGATCCCCCTTACATGAGTATCAAAGCCTAACATAATCTGAATTAACACGACAACATATGGTTTGCTAATCAGCTTAATCAGCTTATTCTACCTGAATCAACCAAATGATAATACATTGAACCCCTCCTTAATATTTTTCTCTGACTCCCTATCAGCACCGCTACTAGCACTTACAACATGACTTCTACCCCTTATACTTATAGCAAGCCAACACCATTTATCAAAAGAACCCTTAACTCGAAAAAAACTATATATTTCAATACTGATTCTTCTCCAGTTGTTCCTAATTATAACTTTCACCGCCTCTGAACTTATCTTCTTTTACATCCTATTTGAGGCAACACTAATCCCAACCCTGATCATTATTACCCGATGGGGGAATCAAACTGAACGACTAAACGCAGGGCTCTACTTCTTATTTTATACTTTAATAGGATCTCTCCCACTCCTAGTAGCTCTCCTTTACATCCACAATTTCATGGGCTCCCTAAATTTTCTCATAATTCAATACTGAATTCAACCTCTGCCAAACTCCTGATCTAATGTTTTCTTATGATTGGCATGCATGATAGCATTCATAGTAAAGATACCTCTATACGGCCTCCACTTGTGACTACCAAAAGCACACGTAGAGGCCCCTATTGCCGGCTCCATGGTACTTGCCGCCGTACTCCTGAAATTAGGAGGCTATGGCATGATACGAATTACAACCCTACTAAACCCCCTGACCAACTTCATAGCGTATCCTTTCATAATATTATCTCTATGAGGCATAATCATAACAAGCTCTATCTGTCTCCGTCAAACAGATCTAAAATCCCTAATTGCATACTCCTCAGTTAGTCATATGGCACTCGTTATTGTAGCGGTTCTTATTCAAACACCATGAAGTTATATAGGTGCAACAGCCCTAATAATTGCCCATGGTTTAACATCCTCGATGCTATTCTGCTTAGCCAACTCCAATTACGAACGAATCCATAGCCGTACTATGATTCTCGCACGAGGACTTCAAACCCTCCTTCCCCTGATAGCAGCCTGATGGTTATTAGCAAGCCTCACAAATCTGGCTCTTCCTCCAACAATTAATCTTATCGGAGAACTATTTGTAGTGATATCCTCATTCTCATGATCCAACATTACTATTATTCTAATAGGAATTAACATCACCATCACTGCCCTATACTCACTTTATATACTAATCACCACACAGCGTGGTAAATATTCCCACCATATCAAAAATATCAAACCGTCATTCACACGAGAAAATGCCCTAATAACCTTGCATCTACTGCCTCTACTCCTCCTATCCCTTAACCCTAAAATTATTCTCGGTCCCATCTACTGTAAGCATAGTTTAACAAAAACATTAGATTGTGAATCTAATAATAAAAGCTCAAACCTTTTTGCTTACCGAAAAAGTACTGCAAGAACTGCTAACTCATGCTCCCATGTATAAGAACATGGCTTTTTCAACTTTTATAGGATAGAAGTAATCCATTGGTCTTAGGAACCAAAAAATTGGTGCAACTCCAAATAAAAGTAATAAATATATTTACTTCATGCATAATCACAGCTCTAGTCATTCTTACTTTGCCCATCATTATAACCTCTACTAAACTCTACAAAAATAAGCTATACCCATACTATGTAAAAACCGCTACTTCTTACGCATTCATAATTAGCATAATTCCCACAATAATATTCATCTACTCAGGACAGGAAACAATTGTTTCAAACTGACATTGAATAACAATCCAGACCATAAAACTATCCATGAGTTTTAAATTAGACTACTTCTCAATAATCTTTGTGCCCGTAGCCCTTTTTGTCACGTGGTCTATTATAGAGTTTTCTATATGATATATACACTCCGATCCTTATATTAACCGATTTTTCAAGTATCTTCTCTTATTTCTTATTACTATAATAGTCTTAGTCACCGCAAACAACATATTCCAACTATTCATTGGCTGAGAAGGAGTTGGCATTATATCATTTTTACTTATTGGATGATGATACGGCCGAACCGATGCAAATACAGCTGCCCTACAAGCTATCCTCTATAACCGTATTGGAGATGTAGGCTTCATTATAACCATAGCATGGTTTCTATTGAACTTAAACACATGAGACCTTCAACAAATCTTTATTACAACAAACGATAATTTTAATTTGCCGCTACTTGGCTTACTATTAGCAGCTACCGGTAAATCTGCTCAATTCGGCTTACATCCCTGACTCCCCTCAGCCATAGAAGGCCCCACTCCTGTATCAGCCCTACTTCACTCAAGCACAATAGTTGTAGCAGGAGTATTTCTTCTTATCCGCTTTCATCCACTAATAGAGCATAATCAAACTATTCAAACCCTCACTTTATGCTTAGGGGCTATTACTACACTATTTACTGCAATCTGCGCTCTTACACAGAACGATATCAAAAAAATTGTAGCGTTCTCTACCTCAAGCCAACTAGGCCTAATAATAGTAACAATTGGCATTAACCAGCCTTACCTAGCCTTCTTACACATCTGCACTCACGCATTTTTTAAAGCTATGTTATTCATATGTTCAGGGTCAATTATCCACAGCCTAAACGATGAACAAGACATTCGAAAGATAGGTGGCCTATTTAAAGTCCTTCCCTTCACCACAACTTCCCTGATTGTCGGAAGCCTCGCATTAACAGGCATACCTTTCCTTACAGGATTCTACTCCAAAGACCTGATCATCGAGTCCGCTAACACGTCGAATACCAACGCCTGAGCCCTCTTAATTACACTCGTTGCCACATCCCTAACCGCTGCCTACAGCACCCGAATTATATTCTTCGCTCTACTAGGCCAGCCCCGCTTCTCCCCTATAATCCTTATCAACGAGAATAATCCTCTCCTAATTAACTCTATTAAACGACTCCTTATCGGAAGTGTATTTGCAGGATACATTATCTCCCACAGCATCACACCCACCACCATCCCACAGATAACTATGCCTCATTATCTAAAAATGATAGCCCTTGCAGTAACTATCTTGGGTTTCATCCTGGCACTAGAACTAAACCTTACCATACAAGGACTCAAATTTAACTATCCATCTAATTACTTTAAATTTTCCACCCTCCTTGGCTATTATCCAACCATTATGCACCGCCTCACACCTAAAACAAGTTTAACCATCAGCCAGAAATCAGCATCTATACTTCTGGACTCCATCTGACTAGAAAACATCCTACCCAAATCAATCTCGTATTTCCAAATAAAATCTTCTACCCTTATTTCAAATCAAAAGGGTCTCATCAAGCTCTATTTCCTATCGTTCATACTAACTATAATTCTCAGCCTACTAATCCTTAATTACCACGGGTAACTTCCATGATAACCAACACACCAGTTAACAGCGACCAACCTGTAACAATCACCAACCAGGTTCCATAACTATATAAAGCCGCAATACCCATAGCCTCTTCACTAAAAAACCCAGAGTCCCCCGTATCATAAATTACCCAATCCCCTATTCCATTAAACTTTAATACTACCTCCACCTCATCATCCTTCAAAATATAGCAAGCAGTCAACAACTCAGACAATAGACCAGTAATAAAAGCCGCTAGAACAGCCTTATTTGAAACTCACACCTCAGGGTATTGCTCAGTAGCCATAGCAGTTGTATAACCAAATACTACTAATATACCCCCCAAATAAATTAAAAACACTATCAGCCCTAAAAAAGAACCCCCAAAATTCAGAACAATCGCACAACCAATCCCACCGCTAATAATTAGCACAAGCCCACCATAAATAGGAGATGGTTTAGTGGCAAAACCCACAAAACTCATCACAAAAACGATACTTAAAATAAATACAATGTATGTTATCATTATTCCTACATGGAATTTAACCATGACTAATGACATGAAAAATCATCGTTGTATTTCAACTATAAGAACATTAATGACCAACATTCGAAAAACCCACCCACTAGCCAAAATTGTCAACAATTCATTCATTGACCTCCCAGCGCCATCTAACATCTCTGCTTGATGGAATTTCGGGTCCTTATTAGGAGTATGCTTGATTCTACAGATTCTAACAGGTTTATTTCTAGCTATACACTACACATCGGACACGGCCACAGCTTTTTCATCGGTCACCCACATCTGTCGAGACGTTAACTACGGCTGAATTATCCGCTATATACATGCAAATGGCGCTTCCATATTCTTCATCTGCCTATTCATACATGTGGGACGAGGCCTATACTATGGATCCTATGTATTCATAGAAACATGAAACATTGGAATTGTACTACTATTCGCAACCATAGCCACAGCATTCATAGGCTATGTACTGCCGTGAGGACAAATATCATTTTGAGGGGCAACTGTAATCACTAACCTTCTCTCCGCCATCCCCTATATCGGAACCAACTTAGTAGAGTGAATCTGAGGTGGCTTCTCAGTAGACAAAGCAACCTTAACACGATTCTTTGCATTTCATTTTATCTTTCCATTCATCATCGCAGCTCTAGCAATAGTACACCTCCTATTTCTACACGAAACCGGATCCAACAACCCCTCAGGAATCACATCAGACTCAGACAAAATTCCGTTTCACCCCTACTACACAATTAAAGATATCCTAGGAATCCTACTCCTGCTCCTAGTCTTAATATCACTAGTTTTATTTTCACCAGACCTATTAGGAGATCCAGACAACTACACCCCTGCAAACCCCCTAAACACCCCTCCACATATCAAACCTGAATGATACTTCCTATTCGCCTATGCCATCCTACGATCTATCCCTAATAAATTAGGAGGTGTACTCGCCCTAGTATTCTCCATCCTAATTTTAGCATTCATTCCATTCCTCCACACATCTAAGCAACGCAGTATAATATTCCGACCCCTCAGCCAATGCCTATTCTGACTTTTAGTCGCCGATCTTCTCACTTTAACTTGGATTGGAGGACAGCCAGTTGAACACCCTTTCATCATTATCGGACAGGTCGCCTCAATTCTATATTTCACCATCCTATTGATTCTAATGCCAACAATTAGCGTTATCGAAAATAATCTTCTAAAATGAAGAGTCTTTGTAGTATAATCATTACCTTGGTCTTGTAAACCAAAAATGGAGAGTAGTCGCCCTCCCTAAGACTCAAGGAAGAAGCTCTTGCTCCACCATCAGCACCCAAAGCTGAAATTCTTCTTAAACTATTCCCTGACACCCCCTACATTCATATATTGGACCACCTCTACTGTGCTATGTCAGTATCTCCAAAAAATCCTTCTTTCCCTCCCCTATGTACGTCGTGCATTAATGGCTTGCCCCATGCATATAAGCATGTACATGATATTATATCTTTACATAGGACATGTCTAGTCCAATTCCACAACCCATTGATCCTCAACAGTAACTAGATGCATATCACTTAGTCCAATAAGGGCTTAATCACCATGCCTCGAGAAACCATCAATCCTTGCCTGTAATGTCACTCTTCTCGCTCCGGGCCCATGCTAATGTGGGGGTTACTATCATGAAACTATACCTGGCATCTGGTTCTTACCTCAGGGCCATGACTCTATTTATTCCAATCCTACTAATTCTCGCAAATGGGACATCTCGATGGACTAGTGACTAATCAGCCCATGATCACACATAACTGTGGTGTCATGCATTTGGTATCTTTTATTTTTAGGGGGGGAATCTGCTATCACTCATCTATGACCGCAACGGCACTAACTCTAACTTATCTTCTGCTCTCAGGGAATATGCCCGTCGCGGCCCTAATGCAGTCAAATAACTTGTAGCTGGACTTATTCATTATCATTTATCAACTCACGCATAAAATCAAGGTGCTATTCAGTCAATGGTTTCAGGACATATAATTCTAGGACACACGTGTGTACACGTACGTACACGTGTGTACACGTACGTACACGTGTGTACACGTACGTACACGTGTGTACACGTACGTACACGTGTGTACACGTACGTACACGTGTGTACACGTACGTACACGTACGTACACGTACGTACACGTACGTACACGTACGTACACGTACGTACACGTGTGTACACGTACGTACACGTGTGTACACGTACGTACACGTGTGTACACGTACGTACACGTGTGTACACGTACGTACACGTGTGTACACGTACGTACACGTGTGTACACGTACGTACACGCGCAAGACATTAAGTTAACTTATACAAACCCCCCTTACCCCCCATAAACTCATGTCATCTATTATACACTTATTTATGTCCTGCCAAACCCCAAAAACAGGACTAAGTGCATACAATACTCACAAGCTTTATTTAAATTGTATACAAATGTATTGCTACTCTAGTTAACTTAACACAACAGTCTTACACGCATTCGATCTCGTGGTCTATCTATAGATAGCATCCCCTTTTTTTTTCCTCTCATATTTACTATGTATTTTATTTATTATACACACTACAATTTCAGTATAAGTTAATGTAGCTTAATTAATAAAGCAAGGCACTGAAAATGCCAAGATGAGTCGCACGACTCCATAAACACAAAGGTTTGGTCCTAGCCTTCCTATTAGTTCTTAGTAGACTTACACATGCAAGTCTCCACGCCCCAGTGAGAATGCCCTTAAAATCAGCAGTGATCTAAAGGAGCAGGTATCAAGCACACTCTTAAGTAGCTCATAACACCTTGCTAAGCCACACCCCCACGGGATACAGCAGTGATAAAAATTAAGCCATAAACGAAAGTTTGACTAAGCCATACTAAAAAGGGTTGGTAAATTTCGTGCCAGCCACCGCGGTCATACGATTAACCCAAACTAATAGGCCCACGGCGTAAAGCGTGTTTAAGATACCTTTGCACTAAAGTTAAAACTTAACTAAGCCGTAAAAAGCTACAGTTACCATAAAATAGACCACGAAAGTGACTTTATAATAATCTGACTACACGATAGCTAAGACCCAAACTGGGATTAGATACCCCACTATGCTTAGCCCTAAACATAGATAATTTTACAACAAAATAATTCGCCAGAGGACTACTAGCAATAGCTTAAAACTCAAAGGACTTGGCGGTGCTTTATATCCCTCTAGAGGAGCCTGTTCTATAATCGATAAACCCCGATAAACCTCACCACCCTTTGCTAATTCAGTCTATATACCGCCATCTTCAGCAAACCCTCAAAAGGTAGAATAGTAAGCACAATCATTTTACATAAAAAAGTTAGGTCAAGGTGTAACTTATGGGGTGGGAAGAAATGGGCTACATTTTCTACCCAAGAACATTCCACGAACGTTTTTATGAAATTAAAAACTGAAGGAGGATTTAGTAGTAAATTAAGAATAGAGAGCTTAATTGAATAGGGCCATGAAGCACGCACACACCGCCCGTCACCCTCCTCAAGTAATAAGACACAACCATAACCATATTAACTTAACTAAGACACAAGAGGAGACAAGTCGTAACAAGGTAAGCATACCGGAAGGTGTGCTTGGATTAATCAAAGTGTAGCTTAACTAAAGCGTCTGGCCTACACCCAGAAGATTTCATTACTTATGACCACTTTGAACAAAAGCTAGCCCAACTAACCCCAAACTTAAGTATCACAGACATATAAAGTAAAACATTTAGTTAAATAATAAAAGTATAGGAGATAGAAATTTTAATTGGAGCGATAGAGATAGTACCGTAAGGGAATGATGAAAGACATCTTAACAGTATTAAACAGCAAAGATTACCCCTTTTACCTTTTGCATAATGAACTAGCCAGAAACGACTTAACAAAGAGAACTTAAGCTAAGCTCCCCGAAACCAGACGAGCTACCCATAAACAATCTAAAAGGATCAACTCATCTATGTAGCAAAATAGTGAGAAGATTTGTGGGTAGAGGTGAAAAGCCTAACGAGCCTGGTGATAGCTGGTTGCCCACAAACAGAATTTTAGTTCAACTTTAAATTTACCTAAAAAAAAACAAAATTTTAATGTAAATTTAAAATATAGTCTAAGAAGGTACAGCTTCTTAGAATCAGGATACAACCTTTATTAGAGAGTATATACTAACATCACCATAGTTGGCTTAAAAGCAGCCACCAATTGAGAAAGCGTTCCAGCTCAACAAACAATATAACTTAATCCCAATCATATTACATCAACTCCTAATTATACCTCCTGGGCCATTCTATTTAAATATAGAAGCAACAATGCTAGTATGAGTAACAAGAACTATTTTCTCCCCGCATAAGCTTATATCAGAAACGGATAGACCACTGATAGTTAACAATCTGATAATATCAACCCAAAAATGAAATACTTATCTACCCTATTGTTAACCCAACACAGGCATGCATTTAAGGAAAGATTAAAAGGAGTAAAAGGAACTCGGCAAACACAAACCCCGCCTGTTTACCAAAAACATCACCTCCAGCATTTCTAGTATTGGAGGCACTGCCTGCCCAGTGACACTTGTTTAACGGCCGCGGTATCCTGACCGTGCAAAGGTAGCATAATCATTTGTTCTCTAAATAAGGACTTGTATGAATGGCCACACGAGGGTTTAACTGTCTCTTATTCCCAATCAGTGAAATTGACCTTCCCGTGAAGAGGCGGGAATGCCACAATAAGACGAGAAGACCCTATGGAGCTTTAATTAACTAACCCAAACTTATGGATACTAAATACCTACAAGGCATAACATTACACCATTATTGTGGGTTAGCAATTTAGGTTGGGGTGACCTCGGAATATAAAAAAACTCCCGAGTGATTAAAATTTAGACCCACAAGTCAAAATATAACATCACTTATTGATCCAATAATTTTTGATCAACGGAACAAGTTACCCTAGGGATAACAGCGCAATCCTATTCAAGAGTCCATATCGACAATAGGGTTTACGACCTCGATGTTGGATCAGGACATCCTAATGGTGCAGCAGCTATTAAGGGTTCGTTTGTTCAACGATTAAAGTCCTACGTGATCTGAGTTCAGACCGGAGTAATCCAGGTCGGTTTCTATCTATTATATAACCTCCCCCAGTACGAAAGGACAAGGGATGTAAGGCCTACCTCACAAAGGCGCCTTAAAACTAATAGATGAAGTCAACTCAATCTAACCAGTTTATCTCCTCATAAGCCCGAGAAAAGGGGCTTTGTTAGGGTGGCAGAGCCCGGTAACTGCGTAAAACTTAAACCTTTATTATCAGAGGTTCAATTCCTCTCCCTAACAAAATGTTCTTTATCAACATTATCTCTCTTATCATCCCAATCCTTCTTGCCGTAGCCTTCCTCACCCTCGTTGAACGAAAAGTCTTAGGCTACATACAACTTCGAAAAGGGCCTAATATCGTAGGCCCCTACGGCCTCCTTCAACCAATCGCAGATGCAGTAAAACTCTTCACAAAAGAACCTCTACGACCACTTACATCCTCCATATCAATATTCATTCTAGCCCCCATTCTAGCTCTATCACTAGCCCTAACTATATGAATCCCTCTCCCAATGCCCTACCCACTCATTAATATAAACTTAGGAGTCCTATTCATACTAGCAATATCAAGTCTCGCCGTATACTCCATCCTTTGGTCAGGATGAGCCTCAAACTCCAAATACGCTCTAATCGGAGCCCTCCGAGCAGTAGCTCAAACAATCTCATATGAAGTAACACTAGCAATCATTCTCCTATCAGTCCTCCTAATAAACGGGTCATTTACACTATCCACACTAATTATCACCCAAGAACATATATGACTAATCTTTCCGGCCTGGCCCCTAGCCATGATATGATTCATTTCTACTCTAGCAGAAACTAACCGAGCCCCCTTCGACTTAACTGAAGGAGAATCCGAACTAGTTTCTGGATTTAACGTAGAGTATGCAGCGGGTCCTTTTGCCCTATTCTTTCTAGCAGAGTACGCAAATATCATTATAATAAATATCCTCACAACAATTCTATTCTTCGGTGCATTCCACAACCCATTTATACCAGAACTCTACTCTATTAACTTCACTATAAAAACCCTCTTACTAACTATCTGCTTCCTATGAATTCGAGCATCATACCCTCGATTCCGCTATGATCAATTAATACACTTATTGTGAAAAAATTTTCTACCCCTAACTTTAGCCCTATGCATATGACATGTTGCCTTACCCATTATTACCGCGAGTATCCCACCCCAAACATAAGAAATATGTCTGATAAAAGAGTTACTTTGATAGAGTAAATAATAGAGGTTTAAATCCTCTTATTTCTAGAATAATAGGCTTCGAACCTAATCTTAAGAATTCAAAGATCTTCGTGCTACCAAACTTACACTATATTCTACAGTAAGGTCAGCTAAATTAAGCTATCGGGCCCATACCCCGAAAATGTTGGTTTATACCCTTCCCGTACTAATAAAACCCCCTATTCTCACTATTATTATAGCAACTATCATGGCAGGGACCATAATCGTCATACTAAGCTCGCACTGATTACTGATCTGAATTGGATTCGAAATAAACATGCTAGCCATCATCCCTATCCTCATAAAAAAGTATAATCCACGAGCCATAGAAGCCTCTACAAAATATTTTCTTACACAAGCTACTGCCTCAATATTACTAATAATAGGAGTCACCATTAACCTTCTTTACTCCGGCCAATGAGTAATCTCAAAAATCTCAAACCCCATCGCATCCATCATAATAACCACCGCCCTAACAATAAAACTAGGCCTATCTCCATTCCACTTCTGAGTTCCCGAAGTAGCACAAGGAGTAACACTTATATCAGGAATAATCCTACTAACATGACAAAAAATCGCACCTATATCCATCCTATATCAAATCTCCCCATCAATTAACACCAACCTTCTTATACTAATAGCCCTCGCATCCGTTCTAGTAGGAGGCTGAGGCGGACTAAATCAAACTCAACTACGAAAAATCATAGCATACTCCTCCATTGCCCACATAGGCTGAATAGCCGCTATCATTATTTACAACCCTACAATAATAATCCTAAACTTAACTTTATATATTCTAATAACACTATCTACCTTCATACTATTCATATTAAACTCATCCACCACAACCTTATCCTTATCCCACATATGAAATAAATTTCCCCTAATCACCTCCATAATCTTAATCTTAATATTATCCCTAGGAGGACTACCCCCATTATCTGGCTTCATCCCTAAATGAATAATTATTCAAGAATTAACAAAAAATAACATAATTATTATTCCAACACTAATAGCCATCACCGCTCTACTTAACTTATATTTCTACCTGCGACTCACATATAGCACCGCACTTACCATATTCCCGTCCACAAATAACATAAAAATAAAATGACAATTCGAGTACACAAAAAAGGCAACCCTACTACCCCCCTTAATCATTATCTCAACTATACTACTCCCGCTAACACCTATATTATCAGTCTTGGACTAGGAGTTTAGGTTAGACCAGACCAAGAGCCTTCAAAGCTCTAAGCAAGTGCTATACACTTAACCCCTGACCAAATCACCTCTAAGGGCTGCAAGAATCTATCTTACATCAATTGAATGCAAATCAAACACTTTAATTAAGCTAAGCCCTCCCTAGATTGGTGAGCTTCTACCTCACGAAATTTTAGTTAACAGCTAAATACCCTAGTAACTGGCTTCAATCTACCTTCTCCCGCCGCGTAGAAAAAAAAGGCGGGAGAAGCCCCGGCGGCGTCTAGGCTGCTTCTTTGAATTTGCAATTCAATATGAAAATTCACCACAGAGCTTGGCAAAAAGAGGACTTAAACCTCTATTTTTAGATTTACAGTCTAATGCTTTTATCAGCCATTTTACCTATGTTCATTAACCGATGACTGTTCTCTACTAATCACAAAGATATTGGTACTTTATACTTACTATTTGGAGCATGAGCCGGCATAGTAGGCACTGCCTTGAGCCTCCTCATCCGAGCCGAACTAGGTCAGCCCGGTACTTTACTAGGCGACGATCAAATTTATAACGTCGTCGTAACCGCCCATGCTTTCGTAATAATCTTCTTCATAGTCATGCCCATTATAATTGGGGGCTTTGGAAACTGACTAGTGCCATTAATAATTGGTGCTCCGGACATGGCATTCCCCCGAATAAATAACATGAGCTTCTGACTTCTTCCTCCATCTTTTCTTCTACTATTAGCATCTTCTATGGTAGAAGCAGGTGCAGGAACGGGGTGGACCGTTTACCCCCCACTGGCTGGCAATCTGGCCCATGCAGGAGCATCCGTTGATCTTACAATTTTCTCCTTACATTTAGCCGGAGTCTCTTCTATTTTAGGGGCAATTAATTTCATTACTACTATTATCAACATAAAACCCCCTGCAATATCCCAGTATCAAACCCCCCTATTTGTATGATCAGTACTAATTACAGCAGTTCTACTCCTACTATCCCTGCCTGTACTGGCTGCTGGAATTACAATACTTTTAACAGACCGTAATCTTAATACGACATTTTTCGATCCCGCTGGAGGAGGAGACCCTATCCTATATCAACACTTATTCTGATTCTTCGGACATCCTGAAGTTTACATTCTTATCCTGCCAGGGTTCGGAATAATTTCTCACATTGTCACTTACTACTCAGGGAAAAAAGAGCCTTTCGGCTATATAGGAATAGTATGGGCAATAATATCTATTGGGTTTTTAGGCTTTATCGTATGAGCTCACCATATGTTTACTGTAGGAATAGACGTAGACACACGAGCATACTTCACATCCGCCACTATAATTATCGCTATTCCAACAGGAGTAAAAGTATTTAGTTGACTGGCAACACTTCACGGAGGCAATATTAAATGATCTCCAGCTATGCTATGAGCTTTAGGGTTTATTTTCTTATTCACAGTAGGCGGGCTAACAGGCATTGTCCTAGCTAATTCGTCCTTAGACATCGTTCTTCATGATACGTATTATGTTGTAGCTCATTTTCACTATGTGCTCTCAATGGGAGCAGTTTTTGCCATTATGGGAGGATTTGCCCACTGATTCCCCTTATTCTCAGGTTATACTCTTAACGATACTTGAGCAAAGATTCACTTTACAATTATATTTGTGGGAGTAAATATAACTTTCTTCCCTCAGCATTTCCTAGGTTTATCCGGAATACCTCGTCGGTACTCTGACTATCCAGATGCATATACCACCTGAAATACCGTCTCCTCTATAGGATCGTTTATCTCGCTTACAGCGGTGATGCTTATAATTTTTATAATCTGAGAGGCCTTTGCATCCAAACGAGAAGTTGCTATAGTAGAACTTACTACAACTAATATTGAATGACTACATGGATGTCCCCCTCCATATCACACGTTCGAAGAACCTACATATGTAATCCAAAAATAAGAAAGGAAGGAATCGAACCCCCTAAAATTGGTTTCAAGCCAATGTCATAACCACTATGTCTTTCTCAATCAGGAGGTATTAGTAAAATATTACATAACTTTGTCAAGGTTAAATTATAGGTGAAACCCCTATATACCTCTATGGCGTACCCATTTCAACTCGGATTACAGGACGCAACCTCCCCTATTATAGAGGAGCTACTTCATTTTCATGACCATACACTAATAATTGTATTCTTAATCAGTTCTTTAGTTCTCTACATCATTTCCCTAATATTGACTACAAAATTAACTCATACAAGCACAATAGACGCACAGGAAGTAGAAACAGTATGAACTATCCTACCCGCCATTATCCTAATCCTAATCGCTCTACCTTCCCTCCGAATCCTTTATATAATAGACGAAATCAATAACCCCTCTTTAACCGTGAAAACAATAGGCCACCAATGATACTGAAGCTATGAATATACTGATTATGAAGACTTAAACTTTGACTCCTACATAATCCCAACACAAGAATTAAAGCCAGGAGAACTCCGACTATTAGAAGTAGACAACCGAGTTGTCCTCCCAATAGAAATAACCATCCGAATACTTATTTCTTCAGAAGACGTTTTGCATTCATGAGCTGTTCCATCACTAGGTCTAAAAACTGACGCTATTCCAGGACGACTAAACCAAACCACCCTTATAGCCATACGACCGGGACTGTATTATGGCCAGTGCTCTGAAATCTGCGGATCTAACCATAGCTTTATACCCATTGTTCTTGAAATAGTCCCCCTATCTTATTTTGAAACCTGATCTGCCTTAATAGTATAACCTAGACTAGACTTACTCATTAAGAAGCTATAAAGCATTAACCTTTTAAGTTAAAGACTGGGAGTTTTAACCTCCCCTTAATGAAATGCCACAGCTAGACACATCCACCTGATTTATTATAATCTTTTCAATATTTCTCACCCTCTTCATTCTATTCCAACTAAAAATTTCAAATCACCACTACCCGGAAAACCCAATAACCAAGTCTACTAAAATCACTAGTCAACATAATCCTTGAGAAAACAAATGAACGAAAATTTATTCGCCTCTTTCGCTGCCCCCTCAATAATAGGTCTCCCTATTGTAGTACTGATCGTCATATTCCCTTCCATTTTATTCCCAGCACCCAATCGCCTAATCAATAATCGGTTAATCTCCATTCAGCAATGATTAATTCAATTAACATCAAAACAAATACTAGCAATTCATAATCAAAAGGGACGAACCTGAGCTCTCATACTTATATCACTAATTCTATTCATTGGTTCAACTAACCTACTTGGACTACTACCCCACTCATTTACGCCCACGACACAACTCTCTATAAACCTCGGAATAGCAATCCCCCTATGAGCAGGGACAGTAATTACCGGTTTCCGCTATAAGACCAAAGCATCCTTGGCACACTTTCTACCCCAAGGCACCCCTCTTCCCCTAATTCCAATACTAGTAATCATCGAAACTATTAGTCTATTCATTCAACCCATAGCTCTAGCCGTTCGATTAACCGCCAATATTACTGCAGGACACCTCCTAATCCATTTGATTGGAGGGGCTACCTTAGCTCTTATTAATATTAGCGCGACCACAGCTTTCATCACTTTTATTATTTTAATTCTATTTACGATTCTAGAGTTTGCTGTTGCCTTAATTCAAGCCTATGTCTTTACCTTACTAGTAAGTCTATACTTACATGACAACACCTAATGACCCACCAAACTCACGCTTACCATATAGTTAACCCAAGCCCATGACCGCTAACAGGAGCCCTTTCTGCCCTTCTTATAACATCGGGTCTTATCATATGATTTCACTATAACTCAATATCCCTACTTACATTAGGATTCACAACCAACCTGCTAACCATATACCAGTGATGACGAGATGTGATCCGAGAAGGCACATTCCAAGGACATCACACCCCTATTGTACAAAAAGGACTACGGTACGGAATAGTTCTTTTTATTGTATCAGAAGTATTTTTCTTTGCAGGCTTCTTTTGAG
>NW_027554552.1:0-23733 GCF_053574225.1 Canis aureus
ACCAAAGGATGGAGTATACGGCGAGACTTGATATTGCTAGTATGAATAGGACTCCTAAGTTTATATTAATGAGTGGGTAGGGCATTGGGAGAGGGATTCATATAGTTAGGGCTAGTGATAGAGCTAGAATGGGGGCTAGAATGAATATTGATATGGAGGATGTAAGTGGTCGTAGAGGTTCTTTTGTGAAGAGTTTTACTGCATCTGCGATTGGTTGAAGGAGGCCGTAGGGGCCTACGATATTAGGCCCTTTTCGAAGTTGTATGTAGCCTAAGACTTTTCGTTCAACGAGGGTGAGGAAGGCTACGGCAAGAAGGATTGGGATGATAAGAGAGATAATGTTGATAAAGAACATTTTGTTAGGGAGAGGAATTGAACCTCTGATAATAAAGGTTTAAGTTTTACGCAGTTACCGGGCTCTGCCACCCTAACAAAGCCCCTTTTCTCGGGCTTATGAGGAGATAAACTGGTTAGATTGAGTTGACTTCATCTATTAGTTTTAAGGCGCCTTTGTGAGGTAGGCCTTACATCCCTTGTCCTTTCGTACTGGGGGAGGTTATATAATAGATAGAAACCGACCTGGATTACTCCGGTCTGAACTCAGATCACGTAGGACTTTAATCGTTGAACAAACGAACCCTTAATAGCTGCTGCACCATTAGGATGTCCTGATCCAACATCGAGGTCGTAAACCCTATTGTCGATATGGACTCTTGAATAGGATTGCGCTGTTATCCCTAGGGTAACTTGTTCCGTTGATCAAAAATTATTGGATCAATAAGTGATGTTATATTTTGACTTGTGGGTCTAAATTTTAATCACTCGGGAGTTTTTTTATATTCCGAGGTCACCCCAACCTAAATTGCTAACCCACAATAATGGTGTAATGTTATGCCTTGTAGGTATTTAGTATCCATAAGTTTGGGTTAGTTAATTAAAGCTCCATAGGGTCCTTCTCGTCTTATTGTGGCATTCCCGCCTCTTCACGGGAAGGTCAATTTCACTGATTGGGAATAAGAGACAGTTAAACCCTCGTGTGGCCATTCATACAAGTCCTTATTTAGAGAACAAATGATTATGCTACCTTTGCACGGTCAGGATACCGCGGCCGTTAAACAAGTGTCACTGGGCAGGCAGTGCCTCCAATACTAGAAATGCTGGAGGTGATGTTTTTGGTAAACAGGCGGGGTTTGTGTTTGCCGAGTTCCTTTTACTCCTTTTAATCTTTCCTTAAATGCATGCCTGTGTTGGGTTAACAATAGGGTAGATAAGTATTTCATTTTTGGGTTGATATTATCAGATTGTTAACTATCAGTGGTCTATCCGTTTCTGATATAAGCTTATGCGGGGAGAAAATAGTTCTTGTTACTCATACTAGCATTGTTGCTTCTATATTTAAATAGAATGGCCCAGGAGGTATAATTAGGAGTTGATGTAATATGATTGGGATTAAGTTATATTGTTTGTTGAGCTGGAACGCTTTCTCAATTGGTGGCTGCTTTTAAGCCAACTATGGTGATGTTAGTATATACTCTCTAATAAAGGTTGTATCCTGATTCTAAGAAGCTGTACCTTCTTAGACTATATTTTAAATTTACATTAAAATTTTGTTTTTTTTAGGTAAATTTAAAGTTGAACTAAAATTCTGTTTGTGGGCAACCAGCTATCACCAGGCTCGTTAGGCTTTTCACCTCTACCCACAAATCTTCTCACTATTTTGCTACATAGATGAGTTGATCCTTTTAGATTGTTTATGGGTAGCTCGTCTGGTTTCGGGGAGCTTAGCTTAAGTTCTCTTTGTTAAGTCGTTTCTGGCTAGTTCATTATGCAAAAGGTAAAAGGGGTAATCTTTGCTGTTTAATACTGTTAAGATGTCTTTCATCATTCCCTTACGGTACTATCTCTATCGCTCCAATTAAAATTTCTATCTCCTATACTTTTATTATTTAACTAAATGTTTTACTTTATATGTCTGTGATACTTAAGTTTGGGGTTAGTTGGGCTAGCTTTTGTTCAAAGTGGTCATAAGTAATGAAATCTTCTGGGTGTAGGCCAGACGCTTTAGTTAAGCTACACTTTGATTAATCCAAGCACACCTTCCGGTATGCTTACCTTGTTACGACTTGTCTCCTCTTGTGTCTTAGTTAAGTTAATATGGTTATGGTTGTGTCTTATTACTTGAGGAGGGTGACGGGCGGTGTGTGCGTGCTTCATGGCCCTATTCAATTAAGCTCTCTATTCTTAATTTACTACTAAATCCTCCTTCAGTTTTTAATTTCATAAAAACGTTCGTGGAATGTTCTTGGGTAGAAAATGTAGCCCATTTCTTCCCACCCCATAAGTTACACCTTGACCTAACTTTTTTATGTAAAATGATTGTGCTTACTATTCTACCTTTTGAGGGTTTGCTGAAGATGGCGGTATATAGACTGAATTAGCAAAGGGTGGTGAGGTTTATCGGGGTTTATCGATTATAGAACAGGCTCCTCTAGAGGGATATAAAGCACCGCCAAGTCCTTTGAGTTTTAAGCTATTGCTAGTAGTCCTCTGGCGAATTATTTTGTTGTAAAATTATCTATGTTTAGGGCTAAGCATAGTGGGGTATCTAATCCCAGTTTGGGTCTTAGCTATCGTGTAGTCAGATTATTATAAAGTCACTTTCGTGGTCTATTTTATGGTAACTGTAGCTTTTTACGGCACTTTAGTGCAAAGGTATCTTAAACACGCTTTACGCCGTGGGCCTATTAGTTTGGGTTAATCGTATGACCGCGGTGGCTGGCACGAAATTTACCAACCCTTTTTAGTATGGCTTAGTCAAACTTTCGTTTATGGCTTAATTTTTATCACTGCTGTATCCCGTGGGGGTGTGGCTTAGCAAGGTGTTATGAGCTACTTAAGAGTGTGCTTGATACCTGCTCCTTTAGATCACTGCTGATTTTAAGGGCATTCTCACTGGGGCGTGGAGACTTGCATGTGTAAGTCTACTAAGAACTAATAGGAAGGCTAGGACCAAACCTTTGTGTTTATGGAGTCGTGCGACTCATCTTGGCATTTTCAGTGCCTTGCTTTATTAATTAAGCTACATTAACTTATACTGAAATTGTAGTGTGTATAATAAATAAAATACATAGTAAATATGAGAGGAAAAAAAAAGGGGATGCTATCTATAGATAGACCACGAGATCGAATGCGTGTAAGACTGTTGTGTTAAGTTAACTAGAGTAGCAATACATTTGTATACAATTTAAATAAAGCTTGTGAGTATTGTATGCACTTAGTCCTGTTTTTGGGGTTTGGCAGGACATAAATAAGTGTATAATAGATGACATGAGTTTATGGGGGTAAGGGGGGTTTGTATAAGTTAACTTAATGTCTTGCGCGTGTACGTACGTGTACACACGTGTACGTACGTGTACACACGTGTACGTACGTGTACACACGTGTACGTACGTGTACGTACGTGTACGTACGTGTACACACGTGTACGTACGTGTACACACGTGTACGTACGTGTACACACGTGTACGTACGTGTACACACGTGTACGTACGTGTACACACGTGTACGTACGTGTACACACGTGTACGTACGTGTACACACGTGTACGTACGTGTACACACGTGTACGTACGTGTACACACGTGTACGTACGTGTACACACGTGTACGTACGTGTACACACGTGTGTCCTAGAATTATATGTCCTGAAACCATTGACTGAATAGCACCTTGATTTTATGCGTGAGTTGATAAATGATAATGAATAAGTCCAGCTACAAGTTATTTGACTGCATTAGGGCCGCGACGGGCATATTCCCTGAGAGCAGAAGATAAGTTAGAGTTAGTGCCGTTGCGGTCATAGATGAGTGATAGCAGATTCCCCCCTAAAAATAAAAGATACCAAATGCATGACACCACAGTTATGTGTGATCATGGGCTGATTAGTCACTAGTCCATCGAGATGTCCCATTTGCGAGAATTAGTAGGATTGGAATAAATAGAGTCATGGCCCTGAGGTAAGAACCAGATGCCAGGTATAGTTTCATGATAGTAACCCCCACATTAGCATGGGCCCGGAGCGAGAAGAGTGACATTACAGGCAAGGATTGATGGTTTCTCGAGGCATGGTGATTAAGCCCTTATTGGACTAAGTGATATGCATCTAGTTACTGTTGAGGATCAATGGGTTGTGGAATTGGACTAGACATGTCCTATGTAAAGATATAATATCATGTACATGCTTATATGCATGGGGCAAGCCATTAATGCACGACGTACATAGGGGAGGAAAGAAGGATTTTTTGGAGATACTGACATAGCACAGTAGAGGTGGTCCAATATATGAATGTAGGGGTGTCAGGGAATAGTTTAAGAAGAATTTCAGCTTTGGGTGCTGATGGTGGAGCAAGAGCTTCTTCCTTGAGTCTTAGGGAGGGCGACTACTCTCCATTTTTGGTTTACAAGACCAAGGTAATGATTATACTACAAAGACTCTTCATTTTAGAAGATTATTTTCGATAACGCTAATTGTTGGCATTAGAATCAATAGGATGGTGAAATATAGAATTGAGGCGACCTGTCCGATAATGATGAAAGGGTGTTCAACTGGCTGTCCTCCAATCCAAGTTAAAGTGAGAAGATCGGCGACTAAAAGTCAGAATAGGCATTGGCTGAGGGGTCGGAATATTATACTGCGTTGCTTAGATGTGTGGAGGAATGGAATGAATGCTAAAATTAGGATGGAGAATACTAGGGCGAGTACACCTCCTAATTTATTAGGGATAGATCGTAGGATGGCATAGGCGAATAGGAAGTATCATTCAGGTTTGATATGTGGAGGGGTGTTTAGGGGGTTTGCAGGGGTGTAGTTGTCTGGATCTCCTAATAGGTCTGGTGAAAATAAAACTAGTGATATTAAGACTAGGAGCAGGAGTAGGATTCCTAGGATATCTTTAATTGTGTAGTAGGGGTGAAACGGAATTTTGTCTGAGTCTGATGTGATTCCTGAGGGGTTGTTGGATCCGGTTTCGTGTAGAAATAGGAGGTGTACTATTGCTAGAGCTGCGATGATGAATGGAAAGATAAAATGAAATGCAAAGAATCGTGTTAAGGTTGCTTTGTCTACTGAGAAGCCACCTCAGATTCACTCTACTAAGTTGGTTCCGATATAGGGGATGGCGGAGAGAAGGTTAGTGATTACAGTTGCCCCTCAAAATGATATTTGTCCTCACGGCAGTACATAGCCTATGAATGCTGTGGCTATGGTTGCGAATAGTAGTACAATTCCAATGTTTCATGTTTCTATGAATACATAGGATCCATAGTATAGGCCTCGTCCACATGTATGAATAGGCAGATGAAGAATATGGAAGCGCCATTTGCATGTATATAGCGGATAATTCAGCCGTAGTTAACGTCTCGACAGATGTGGGTGACCGATGAAAAAGCTGTGGCCGTGTCCGATGTGTAGTGTATAGCTAGAAATAAACCTGTTAGAATCTGTAGAATCAAGCATACTCCTAATAAGGACCCGAAATTCCATCAAGCAGAGATGTTAGATGGCGCTGGGAGGTCAATGAATGAATTGTTGACAATTTTGGCTAGTGGGTGGGTTTTTCGAATGTTGGTCATTAATGTTCTTATAGTTGAAATACAACGATGATTTTTCATGTCATTAGTCATGGTTAAATTCCATGTAGGAATAATGATAACATACATTGTATTTATTTTAAGTATCGTTTTTGTGATGAGTTTTGTGGGTTTTGCCACTAAACCATCTCCTATTTATGGTGGGCTTGTGCTAATTATTAGCGGTGGGATTGGTTGTGCGATTGTTCTGAATTTTGGGGGTTCTTTTTTAGGGCTGATAGTGTTTTAATTTATTGGGGGTATATTAGTAGTATTTGGTTATACAACTGCTATGGCTACTGAGCAATACCCTGAGGTGTGAGTTTCAAATAAGGCTGTTCTAGCGGCTTTTATTACTGGTCTATTGTCTGAGTTGTTGACTGCTTGCTATATTTTGAAGGATGATGAGGTGGAGGTAGTATTAAAGTTTAATGGAATAGGGGATTGGGTAATTTATGATACGGGGGACTCTGGGTTTTTTAGTGAAGAGGCTATGGGTATTGCGGCTTTATATAGTTATGGAACCTGGTTGGTGATTGTTACAGGTTGGTCGCTGTTAACTGGTGTGTTGGTTATCATGGAAGTTACCCGTGGTAATTAAGGATTAGTAGGCTGAGAATTATAGTTAGTATGAACGATAGGAAATAGAGCTTGATGAGACCCTTTTGATTTGAAATAAGGGTAGAAGATTTTATTTGGAAATTACGAGATTGATTTGGGTAGGATGTTTTCTAGTCAGATGGAGTCCAGAAGTATAGATGCTGATTTCTGGCTGATGGTTAAACTTGTTTTAGGTGTGAGGCGGTGCATAATGGTTGGATAATAGCCAAGGAGGGTGGAAAATTTAAAGTAATTAGATGGATAGTTAAATTTGAGTCCTTGTATGGTAAGGTTTAGTTCTAGTGCCAGGATGAAACCCAAGATAGTTACTGCAAGGGCTATCATTTTTAGATAATGAGGCATAGTTATCTGTGGGATGGTGGTGGGTGTGATGCTGTGGGAGATAATGTATCCTGCAAATACACTTCCGATAAGGAGTCGTTTAATAGAGTTAATTAGGAGAGGATTATTCTCGTTGATAAGGATTATAGGGGAGAAGCGGGGCTGGCCTAGTAGAGCGAAGAATATAATTCGGGTGCTGTAGGCAGCGGTTAGGGATGTGGCAACGAGTGTAATTAAGAGGGCTCAGGCGTTGGTATTCGACGTGTTAGCGGACTCGATGATCAGGTCTTTGGAGTAGAATCCTGTAAGGAAAGGTATGCCTGTTAATGCGAGGCTTCCGACAATCAGGGAAGTTGTGGTGAAGGGAAGGACTTTAAATAGGCCACCTATCTTTCGAATGTCTTGTTCATCGTTTAGGCTGTGGATAATTGACCCTGAACATATGAATAACATAGCTTTAAAAAATGCGTGAGTGCAGATGTGTAAGAAGGCTAGGTAAGGCTGGTTAATGCCAATTGTTACTATTATTAGGCCTAGTTGGCTTGAGGTAGAGAACGCTACAATTTTTTTGATATCGTTCTGTGTAAGAGCGCAGATTGCAGTAAATAGTGTAGTAATAGCCCCTAAGCATAAAGTGAGGGTTTGAATAGTTTGATTATGCTCTATTAGTGGATGAAAGCGGATAAGAAGAAATACTCCTGCTACAACTATTGTGCTTGAGTGAAGTAGGGCTGATACAGGAGTGGGGCCTTCTATGGCTGAGGGGAGTCAGGGATGTAAGCCGAATTGAGCAGATTTACCGGTAGCTGCTAATAGTAAGCCAAGTAGCGGCAAATTAAAATTATCGTTTGTTGTAATAAAGATTTGTTGAAGGTCTCATGTGTTTAAGTTCAATAGAAACCATGCTATGGTTATAATGAAGCCTACATCTCCAATACGGTTATAGAGGATAGCTTGTAGGGCAGCTGTATTTGCATCGGTTCGGCCGTATCATCATCCAATAAGTAAAAATGATATAATGCCAACTCCTTCTCAGCCAATGAATAGTTGGAATATGTTGTTTGCGGTGACTAAGACTATTATAGTAATAAGAAATAAGAGAAGATACTTGAAAAATCGGTTAATATAAGGATCGGAGTGTATATATCATATAGAAAACTCTATAATAGACCACGTGACAAAAAGGGCTACGGGCACAAAGATTATTGAGAAGTAGTCTAATTTAAAACTCATGGATAGTTTTATGGTCTGGATTGTTATTCAATGTCAGTTTGAAACAATTGTTTCCTGTCCTGAGTAGATGAATATTATTGTGGGAATTATGCTAATTATGAATGCGTAAGAAGTAGCGGTTTTTACATAGTATGGGTATAGCTTATTTTTGTAGAGTTTAGTAGAGGTTATAATGATGGGCAAAGTAAGAATGACTAGAGCTGTGATTATGCATGAAGTAAATATATTTATTACTTTTATTTGGAGTTGCACCAATTTTTTGGTTCCTAAGACCAATGGATTACTTCTATCCTATAAAAGTTGAAAAAGCCATGTTCTTATACATGGGAGCATGAGTTAGCAGTTCTTGCAGTACTTTTTCGGTAAGCAAAAAGGTTTGAGCTTTTATTATTAGATTCACAATCTAATGTTTTTGTTAAACTATGCTTACAGTAGATGGGACCGAGAATAATTTTAGGGTTAAGGGATAGGAGGAGTAGAGGCAGTAGATGCAAGGTTATTAGGGCATTTTCTCGTGTGAATGACGGTTTGATATTTTTGATATGGTGGGAATATTTACCACGCTGTGTGGTGATTAGTATATAAAGTGAGTATAGGGCAGTGATGGTGATGTTAATTCCTATTAGAATAATAGTAATGTTGGATCATGAGAATGAGGATATCACTACAAATAGTTCTCCGATAAGATTAATTGTTGGAGGAAGAGCCAGATTTGTGAGGCTTGCTAATAACCATCAGGCTGCTATCAGGGGAAGGAGGGTTTGAAGTCCTCGTGCGAGAATCATAGTACGGCTATGGATTCGTTCGTAATTGGAGTTGGCTAAGCAGAATAGCATCGAGGATGTTAAACCATGGGCAATTATTAGGGCTGTTGCACCTATATAACTTCATGGTGTTTGAATAAGAACCGCTACAATAACGAGTGCCATATGACTAACTGAGGAGTATGCAATTAGGGATTTTAGATCTGTTTGACGGAGACAGATAGAGCTTGTTATGATTATGCCTCATAGAGATAATATTATGAAAGGATACGCTATGAAGTTGGTCAGGGGGTTTAGTAGGGTTGTAATTCGTATCATGCCATAGCCTCCTAATTTCAGGAGTACGGCGGCAAGTACCATGGAGCCGGCAATAGGGGCCTCTACGTGTGCTTTTGGTAGTCACAAGTGGAGGCCGTATAGAGGTATCTTTACTATGAATGCTATCATGCATGCCAATCATAAGAAAACATTAGATCAGGAGTTTGGCAGAGGTTGAATTCAGTATTGAATTATGAGAAAATTTAGGGAGCCCATGAAATTGTGGATGTAAAGGAGAGCTACTAGGAGTGGGAGAGATCCTATTAAAGTATAAAATAAGAAGTAGAGCCCTGCGTTTAGTCGTTCAGTTTGATTCCCCCATCGGGTAATAATGATCAGGGTTGGGATTAGTGTTGCCTCAAATAGGATGTAAAAGAAGATAAGTTCAGAGGCGGTGAAAGTTATAATTAGGAACAACTGGAGAAGAATCAGTATTGAAATATATAGTTTTTTTCGAGTTAAGGGTTCTTTTGATAAATGGTGTTGGCTTGCTATAAGTATAAGGGGTAGAAGTCATGTTGTAAGTGCTAGTAGCGGTGCTGATAGGGAGTCAGAGAAAAATATTAAGGAGGGGTTCAATGTATTATCATTTGGTTGATTCAGGTAGAATAAGCTGATTAAGCTGATTAGCAAACCATATGTTGTCGTGTTAATTCAGATTATGTTAGGCTTTGATACTCATGTAAGGGGGATCAGTATGATAGTGGGGATGATAATTTTTAGCATTGTAAGAGGTTTAGGTTTTGTACGTAATCAGTCCCGTAGGTGTTAGATACTATAACTAGTAGAGATAGTCCTAATGCTGCTTCGCAGGCAGCAAATACTAGTAGTACGATTGGTATCATGCTGGCTAATGTAAGGTGGTTGTTGAGAATAGTTACAGATATTATTACAAATAGTGATAATATTATGCCCTCTAAGCATAGTAGCGATGATATTAGGTGTGATCGATAAACAAGTATACCTATTAGAGAAAGAATGAATGCCAGAAAGATATTAATATATACTATGGACATATGATAATTATGAGATAAATCATAATCTAATGAGTCGAAATCATTTGTTTTGGCTTAAACTAATTATCATATTCGGTTCATTCTAGCCCCTTTTCGGTTCATTCGTACGCTAGGCTTGCAGCTAGGAGGGAGATTAGTAGGAGTGCTATGATAAGTATTGTTGTCAACTTGTTGGTTTGTGACGCTCAGGGAAGTGGGAGTAGGAGTGCGATTTCTAGGTCGAAAAGCAGGAATGTGATGGCAACTAGGAAGAATTTTATAGAGAAAGGTAGGCGAGCAGATCCCATGGGGTCAAAACCACATTCGTAGGGGCTTGTCTTGTCTGTATAAATATTTAGTTGGGGAAGTCAGAATGCGATTAGTACAAGTAAGGACGCTAGGGTTACATTAGTTATCAAGGTTAGTATTACGTTTATTACTTCTTTCCAGGTTGATCTGGAGCTAACTGATTGGAAGTCAATTGTACTAGTTATACTAAAGAAATAGGATCCTCATCAATAAATAGATACATATAAGAATAGTCAGACTACATCAACAAAGTGTCAATATCATGCAGCGGCTTCAAATCCGAAGTGGTGGTTTGATGTGAAGTGGTAGTATAGTTGTCGGAGAAAGCACACGATAAGGAATGTGGAGCCAATAATTACATGTAGTCCGTGAAACCCAGTAGCTATAAAAAAGGTAGATCCGTACACTCCGTCGGAGATTGTAAAAGATGTCTCGTAGTATTCGGAGGCCTGTAATAGTGTAAAATATACGCCTAAGGAGATTGTAATAAATAGGCCTTGAAGTATGTGTTTACGATTGCCTTCTATTAAACTATGATGGGCTCAAGTAATAGATACTCCGGAGGCTAGGAGGACTGAGGTGTTGAGTAGAGGAACTTCTAGTGGGTTAAGAGGAATAATGCCGGTGGGAGGTCAGCAACCTCCAAGTTCAGGAGTAGGGGCTAGGCTGGAATGGTAAAAGGCTCAAAAGAAGCCTGCAAAGAAAAATACTTCTGATACAATAAAAAGAACTATTCCGTACCGTAGTCCTTTTTGTACAATAGGGGTGTGATGTCCTTGGAATGTGCCTTCTCGGATCACATCTCGTCATCACTGGTATATGGTTAGCAGGTTGGTTGTGAATCCTAATGTAAGTAGGGATATTGAGTTATAGTGAAATCATATGATAAGACCCGATGTTATAAGAAGGGCAGAAAGGGCTCCTGTTAGCGGTCATGGGCTTGGGTTAACTATATGGTAAGCGTGAGTTTGGTGGGTCATTAGGTGTTGTCATGTAAGTATAGACTTACTAGTAAGGTAAAGACATAGGCTTGAATTAAGGCAACAGCAAACTCTAGAATCGTAAATAGAATTAAAATAATAAAAGTGATGAAAGCTGTGGTCGCGCTAATATTAATAAGAGCTAAGGTAGCCCCTCCAATCAAATGGATTAGGAGGTGTCCTGCAGTAATATTGGCGGTTAATCGAACGGCTAGAGCTATGGGTTGAATGAATAGACTAATAGTTTCGATGATTACTAGTATTGGAATTAGGGGAAGAGGGGTGCCTTGGGGTAGAAAGTGTGCCAAGGATGCTTTGGTCTTATAGCGGAAACCGGTAATTACTGTCCCTGCTCATAGGGGGATTGCTATTCCGAGGTTTATAGAGAGTTGTGTCGTGGGCGTAAATGAGTGGGGTAGTAGTCCAAGTAGGTTAGTTGAACCAATGAATAGAATTAGTGATATAAGTATGAGAGCTCAGGTTCGTCCCTTTTGATTATGAATTGCTAGTATTTGTTTTGATGTTAATTGAATTAATCATTGCTGAATGGAGATTAACCGATTATTGATTAGGCGATTGGGTGCTGGGAATAAAATGGAAGGGAATATGACGATCAGTACTACAATAGGGAGACCTATTATTGAGGGGGCAGCGAAAGAGGCGAATAAATTTTCGTTCATTTGTTTTCTCAAGGATTATGTTGACTAGTGATTTTAGTAGACTTGGTTATTGGGTTTTCCGGGTAGTGGTGATTTGAAATTTTTAGTTGGAATAGAATGAAGAGGGTGAGAAATATTGAAAAGATTATAATAAATCAGGTGGATGTGTCTAGCTGTGGCATTTCATTAAGGGGAGGTTAAAACTCCCAGTCTTTAACTTAAAAGGTTAATGCTTTATAGCTTCTTAATGAGTAAGTCTAGTCTAGGTTATACTATTAAGGCAGATCAGGTTTCAAAATAAGATAGGGGGACTATTTCAAGAACAATGGGTATAAAGCTATGGTTAGATCCGCAGATTTCAGAGCACTGGCCATAATACAGTCCCGGTCGTATGGCTATAAGGGTGGTTTGGTTTAGTCGTCCTGGAATAGCGTCAGTTTTTAGACCTAGTGATGGAACAGCTCATGAATGCAAAACGTCTTCTGAAGAAATAAGTATTCGGATGGTTATTTCTATTGGGAGGACAACTCGGTTGTCTACTTCTAATAGTCGGAGTTCTCCTGGCTTTAATTCTTGTGTTGGGATTATGTAGGAGTCAAAGTTTAAGTCTTCATAATCAGTATATTCATAGCTTCAGTATCATTGGTGGCCTATTGTTTTCACGGTTAAAGAGGGGTTATTGATTTCGTCTATTATATAAAGGATTCGGAGGGAAGGTAGAGCGATTAGGATTAGGATAATGGCGGGTAGGATAGTTCATACTGTTTCTACTTCCTGTGCGTCTATTGTGCTTGTATGAGTTAATTTTGTAGTCAATATTAGGGAAATGATGTAGAGAACTAAAGAACTGATTAAGAATACAATTATTAGTGTATGGTCATGAAAATGAAGTAGCTCCTCTATAATAGGGGAGGTTGCGTCCTGTAATCCGAGTTGAAATGGGTACGCCATAGAGGTATATAGGGGTTTCACCTATAATTTAACCTTGACAAAGTTATGTAATATTTTACTAATACCTCCTGATTGAGAAAGACATAGTGGTTATGACATTGGCTTGAAACCAATTTTAGGGGGTTCGATTCCTTCCTTTCTTATTTTTGGATTACATATGTAGGTTCTTCGAACGTGTGATATGGAGGGGGACATCCATGTAGTCATTCAATATTAGTTGTAGTAAGTTCTACTATAGCAACTTCTCGTTTGGATGCAAAGGCCTCTCAGATTATAAAAATTATAAGCATCACCGCTGTAAGCGAGATAAACGATCCTATAGAGGAGACGGTATTTCAGGTGGTATATGCATCTGGATAGTCAGAGTACCGACGAGGTATTCCGGATAAACCTAGGAAATGCTGAGGGAAGAAAGTTATATTTACTCCCACAAATATAATTGTAAAGTGAATCTTTGCTCAAGTATCGTTAAGAGTATAACCTGAGAATAAGGGGAATCAGTGGGCAAATCCTCCCATAATGGCAAAAACTGCTCCCATTGAGAGCACATAGTGAAAATGAGCTACAACATAATACGTATCATGAAGAACGATGTCTAAGGACGAATTAGCTAGGACAATGCCTGTTAGCCCGCCTACTGTGAATAAGAAAATAAACCCTAAAGCTCATAGCATAGCTGGAGATCATTTAATATTGCCTCCGTGAAGTGTTGCCAGTCAACTAAATACTTTTACTCCTGTTGGAATAGCGATAATTATAGTGGCGGATGTGAAGTATGCTCGTGTGTCTACGTCTATTCCTACAGTAAACATATGGTGAGCTCATACGATAAAGCCTAAAAACCCAATAGATATTATTGCCCATACTATTCCTATATAGCCGAAAGGCTCTTTTTTCCCTGAGTAGTAAGTGACAATGTGAGAAATTATTCCGAACCCTGGCAGGATAAGAATGTAAACTTCAGGATGTCCGAAGAATCAGAATAAGTGTTGATATAGGATAGGGTCTCCTCCTCCAGCGGGATCGAAAAATGTCGTATTAAGATTACGGTCTGTTAAAAGTATTGTAATTCCAGCAGCCAGTACAGGCAGGGATAGTAGGAGTAGAACTGCTGTAATTAGTACTGATCATACAAATAGGGGGGTTTGATACTGGGATATTGCAGGGGGTTTTATGTTGATAATAGTAGTAATGAAATTAATTGCCCCTAAAATAGAAGAGACTCCGGCTAAATGTAAGGAGAAAATTGTAAGATCAACGGATGCTCCTGCATGGGCCAGATTGCCAGCCAGTGGGGGGTAAACGGTCCACCCCGTTCCTGCACCTGCTTCTACCATAGAAGATGCTAATAGTAGAAGAAAAGATGGAGGAAGAAGTCAGAAGCTCATGTTATTTATTCGGGGGAATGCCATGTCCGGAGCACCAATTATTAATGGCACTAGTCAGTTTCCAAAGCCCCCAATTATAATGGGCATGACTATGAAGAAGATTATTACGAAAGCATGGGCGGTTACGACGACGTTATAAATTTGATCGTCGCCTAGTAAAGTACCGGGCTGACCTAGTTCGGCTCGGATGAGGAGGCTCAAGGCAGTGCCTACTATGCCGGCTCATGCTCCAAATAGTAAGTATAAAGTACCAATATCTTTGTGATTAGTAGAGAACAGTCATCGGTTAATGAACATAGGTAAAATGGCTGATAAAAGCATTAGACTGTAAATCTAAAAATAGAGGTTTAAGTCCTCTTTTTGCCAAGCTCTGTGGTGAATTTTCATATTGAATTGCAAATTCAAAGAAGCAGCCTAGACGCCGCCGGGGCTTCTCCCGCCTTTTTTTTCTACGCGGCGGGAGAAGGTAGATTGAAGCCAGTTACTAGGGTATTTAGCTGTTAACTAAAATTTCGTGAGGTAGAAGCTCACCAATCTAGGGAGGGCTTAGCTTAATTAAAGTGTTTGATTTGCATTCAATTGATGTAAGATAGATTCTTGCAGCCCTTAGAGGTGATTTGGTCAGGGGTTAAGTGTATAGCACTTGCTTAGAGCTTTGAAGGCTCTTGGTCTGGTCTAACCTAAACTCCTAGTCCAAGACTGATAATATAGGTGTTAGCGGGAGTAGTATAGTTGAGATAATGATTAAGGGGGGTAGTAGGGTTGCCTTTTTTGTGTACTCGAATTGTCATTTTATTTTTATGTTATTTGTGGACGGGAATATGGTAAGTGCGGTGCTATATGTGAGTCGCAGGTAGAAATATAAGTTAAGTAGAGCGGTGATGGCTATTAGTGTTGGAATAATAATTATGTTATTTTTTGTTAATTCTTGAATAATTATTCATTTAGGGATGAAGCCAGATAATGGGGGTAGTCCTCCTAGGGATAATATTAAGATTAAGATTATGGAGGTGATTAGGGGAAATTTATTTCATATGTGGGATAAGGATAAGGTTGTGGTGGATGAGTTTAATATGAATAGTATGAAGGTAGATAGTGTTATTAGAATATATAAAGTTAAGTTTAGGATTATTATTGTAGGGTTGTAAATAATGATAGCGGCTATTCAGCCTATGTGGGCAATGGAGGAGTATGCTATGATTTTTCGTAGTTGAGTTTGATTTAGTCCGCCTCAGCCTCCTACTAGAACGGATGCGAGGGCTATTAGTATAAGAAGGTTGGTGTTAATTGATGGGGAGATTTGATATAGGATGGATATAGGTGCGATTTTTTGTCATGTTAGTAGGATTATTCCTGATATAAGTGTTACTCCTTGTGCTACTTCGGGAACTCAGAAGTGGAATGGAGATAGGCCTAGTTTTATTGTTAGGGCGGTGGTTATTATGATGGATGCGATGGGGTTTGAGATTTTTGAGATTACTCATTGGCCGGAGTAAAGAAGGTTAATGGTGACTCCTATTATTAGTAATATTGAGGCAGTAGCTTGTGTAAGAAAATATTTTGTAGAGGCTTCTATGGCTCGTGGATTATACTTTTTTATGAGGATAGGGATGATGGCTAGCATGTTTATTTCGAATCCAATTCAGATCAGTAATCAGTGCGAGCTTAGTATGACGATTATGGTCCCTGCCATGATAGTTGCTATAATAATAGTGAGAATAGGGGGTTTTATTAGTACGGGAAGGGTATATAACCAACATTTTCGGGGTATGGGCCCGATAGCTTAATTTAGCTGACCTTACTGTAGAATATAGTGTAAGTTTGGTAGCACGAAGATCTTTGAATTCTTAAGATTAGGTTCGAAGCCTATTATTCTAGAAATAAGAGGATTTAAACCTCTATTATTTACTCTATCAAAGTAACTCTTTTATCAGACATATTTCTTATGTTTGGGGTGGGATACTCGCGGTAATAATGGGTAAGGCAACATGTCATATGCATAGGGCTAAAGTTAGGGGTAGAAAATTTTTTCACAATAAGTGTATTAATTGATCATAGCGGAATCGAGGGTATGATGCTCGAATTCATAGGAAGCAGATAGTTAGTAAGAGGGTTTTTATAGTGAAGTTAATAGAGTAGAGTTCTGGTATAAATGGGTTGTGGAATGCACCGAAGAATAGAATTGTTGTGAGGATATTTATTATAATGATATTTGCGTACTCTGCTAGAAAGAATAGGGCAAAAGGACCCGCTGCATACTCTACGTTAAATCCAGAAACTAGTTCGGATTCTCCTTCAGTTAAGTCGAAGGGGGCTCGGTTAGTTTCTGCTAGAGTAGAAATGAATCATATCATGGCTAGGGGCCAGGCCGGAAAGATTAGTCATATATGTTCTTGGGTGATAATTAGTGTGGATAGTGTAAATGACCCGTTTATTAGGAGGACTGATAGGAGAATGATTGCTAGTGTTACTTCATATGAGATTGTTTGAGCTACTGCTCGGAGGGCTCCGATTAGAGCGTATTTGGAGTTTGAGGCTCATCCTGACCAAAGGATGGAGTATACGGCGAGACTTGATATTGCTAGTATGAATAGGACTCCTAAGTTTATATTAATGAGTGGGTAGGGCATTGGGAGAGGGATTCATATAGTTAGGGCTAGTGATAGAGCTAGAATGGGGGCTAGAATGAATATTGATATGGAGGATGTAAGTGGTCGTAGAGGTTCTTTTGTGAAGAGTTTTACTGCATCTGCGATTGGTTGAAGGAGGCCGTAGGGGCCTACGATATTAGGCCCTTTTCGAAGTTGTATGTAGCCTAAGACTTTTCGTTCAACGAGGGTGAGGAAGGCTACGGCAAGAAGGATTGGGATGATAAGAGAGATAATGTTGATAAAGAACATTTTGTTAGGGAGAGGAATTGAACCTCTGATAATAAAGGTTTAAGTTTTACGCAGTTACCGGGCTCTGCCACCCTAACAAAGCCCCTTTTCTCGGGCTTATGAGGAGATAAACTGGTTAGATTGAGTTGACTTCATCTATTAGTTTTAAGGCGCCTTTGTGAGGTAGGCCTTACATCCCTTGTCCTTTCGTACTGGGGGAGGTTATATAATAGATAGAAACCGACCTGGATTACTCCGGTCTGAACTCAGATCACGTAGGACTTTAATCGTTGAACAAACGAACCCTTAATAGCTGCTGCACCATTAGGATGTCCTGATCCAACATCGAGGTCGTAAACCCTATTGTCGATATGGACTCTTGAATAGGATTGCGCTGTTATCCCTAGGGTAACTTGTTCCGTTGATCAAAAATTATTGGATCAATAAGTGATGTTATATTTTGACTTGTGGGTCTAAATTTTAATCACTCGGGAGTTTTTTTATATTCCGAGGTCACCCCAACCTAAATTGCTAACCCACAATAATGGTGTAATGTTATGCCTTGTAGGTATTTAGTATCCATAAGTTTGGGTTAGTTAATTAAAGCTCCATAGGGTCTTCTCGTCTTATTGTGGCATTCCCGCCTCTTCACGGGAAGGTCAATTTCACTGATTGGGAATAAGAGACAGTTAAACCCTCGTGTGGCCATTCATACAAGTCCTTATTTAGAGAACAAATGATTATGCTACCTTTGCACGGTCAGGATACCGCGGCCGTTAAACAAGTGTCACTGGGCAGGCAGTGCCTCCAATACTAGAAATGCTGGAGGTGATGTTTTTGGTAAACAGGCGGGGTTTGTGTTTGCCGAGTTCCTTTTACTCCTTTTAATCTTTCCTTAAATGCATGCCTGTGTTGGGTTAACAATAGGGTAGATAAGTATTTCATTTTTGGGTTGATATTATCAGATTGTTAACTATCAGTGGTCTATCCGTTTCTGATATAAGCTTATGCGGGGAGAAAATAGTTCTTGTTACTCATACTAGCATTGTTGCTTCTATATTTAAATAGAATGGCCCAGGAGGTATAATTAGGAGTTGATGTAATATGATTGGGATTAAGTTATATTGTTTGTTGAGCTGGAACGCTTTCTCAATTGGTGGCTGCTTTTAAGCCAACTATGGTGATGTTAGTATATACTCTCTAATAAAGGTTGTATCCTGATTCTAAGAAGCTGTACCTTCTTAGACTATATTTTAAATTTACATTAAAATTTTGTTTTTTTTAGGTAAATTTAAAGTTGAACTAAAATTCTGTTTGTGGGCAACCAGCTATCACCAGGCTCGTTAGGCTTTTCACCTCTACCCACAAATCTTCTCACTATTTTGCTACATAGATGAGTTGATCCTTTTAGATTGTTTATGGGTAGCTCGTCTGGTTTCGGGGAGCTTAGCTTAAGTTCTCTTTGTTAAGTCGTTTCTGGCTAGTTCATTATGCAAAAGGTAAAAGGGGTAATCTTTGCTGTTTAATACTGTTAAGATGTCTTTCATCATTCCCTTACGGTACTATCTCTATCGCTCCAATTAAAATTTCTATCTCCTATACTTTTATTATTTAACTAAATGTTTTACTTTATATGTCTGTGATACTTAAGTTTGGGGTTAGTTGGGCTAGCTTTTGTTCAAAGTGGTCATAAGTAATGAAATCTTCTGGGTGTAGGCCAGACGCTTTAGTTAAGCTACACTTTGATTAATCCAAGCACACCTTCCGGTATGCTTACCTTGTTACGACTTGTCTCCTCTTGTGTCTTAGTTAAGTTAATATGGTTATGGTTGTGTCTTATTACTTGAGGAGGGTGACGGGCGGTGTGTGCGTGCTTCATGGCCCTATTCAATTAAGCTCTCTATTCTTAATTTACTACTAAATCCTCCTTCAGTTTTTAATTTCATAAAAACGTTCGTGGAATGTTCTTGGGTAGAAAATGTAGCCCATTTCTTCCCACCCCATAAGTTACACCTTGACCTAACTTTTTTATGTAAAATGATTGTGCTTACTATTCTACCTTTTGAGGGTTTGCTGAAGATGGCGGTATATAGACTGAATTAGCAAAGGGTGGTGAGGTTTATCGGGGTTTATCGATTATAGAACAGGCTCCTCTAGAGGGATATAAAGCACCGCCAAGTCCTTTGAGTTTTAAGCTATTGCTAGTAGTCCTCTGGCGAATTATTTTGTTGTAAAATTATCTATGTTTAGGGCTAAGCATAGTGGGTATCTAATCCCAGTTTGGGTCTTAGCTATCGTGTAGTCAGATTATTATAAAGTCACTTTCGTGGTCTATTTTATGGTAACTGTAGCTTTTTACGGCTTAGTTAAGTTTTAACTTTAGTGCAAAGGTATCTTAAACACGCTTTACGCCGTGGGCCTATTAGTTTGGGTTAATCGTATGACCGCGGTGGCTGGCACGAAATTTACCAACCCTTTTTAGTATGGCTTAGTCAAACTTTCGTTTATGGCTTAATTTTTATCACTGCTGTATCCCGTGGGGGTGTGGCTTAGCAAGGTGTTATGAGCTACTTAAGAGTGTGCTTGATACCTGCTCCTTTAGATCACTGCTGATTTTAAGGGCATTCTCACTGGGGCGTGGAGACTTGCATGTGTAAGTCTACTAAGAACTAATAGGAAGGCTAGGACCAAACCTTTGTGTTTATGGAGTCGTGCGACTCATCTTGGCATTTTCAGTGCCTTGCTTTATTAATTAAGCTACATTAACTTATACTGAAATTGTAGTGTGTATAATAAATAAAATACATAGTAAATATGAGAGGAAAAAAAAAGGGGATGCTATCTATAGATAGACCACGAGATCGAATGCGTGTAAGACTGTTGTGTTAAGTTAACTAGAGTAGCAATACATTTGTATACAATTTAAATAAAGCTTGTGAGTATTGTATGCACTTAGTCCTGTTTTTGGGGTTTGGCAGGACATAAATAAGTGTATAATAGATGACATGAGTTTATGGGGGTAAGGGGGTTTGTATAAGTTAACTTAATGTCTTGCGCGTGTACGTACGTGTACACACGTGTACGTACGTGTACACACGTGTACGTACGTGTACACACGTGTACGTACGTGTACGTACGTGTACGTACGTGTACACACGTGTACGTACGTGTACACACGTGTACGTACGTGTACACACGTGTACGTACGTGTACACACGTGTGTCCTAGAATTATATGTCCTGAAACCATTGACTGAATAGCACCTTGATTTTATGCGTGAGTTGATAAATGATAATGAATAAGTCCAGCTACAAGTTATTTGACTGCATTAGGGCCGCGACGGGCATATTCCCTGAGAGCAGAAGATAAGTTAGAGTTAGTGCCGTTGCGGTCATAGATGAGTGATAGCAGATTCCCCCCCTAAAAATAAAAGATACCAAATGCATGACACCACAGTTATGTGTGATCATGGGCTGATTAGTCACTAGTCCATCGAGATGTCCCATTTGCGAGAATTAGTAGGATTGGAATAAATAGAGTCATGGCCCTGAGGTAAGAACCAGATGCCAGGTATAGTTTCATGATAGTAACCCCCACATTAGCATGGGCCCGGAGCGAGAAGAGTGACATTACAGGCAAGGATTGATGGTTTCTCGAGGCATGGTGATTAAGCCCTTATTGGACTAAGTGATATGCATCTAGTTACTGTTGAGGATCAATGGGTTGTGGAATTGGACTAGACATGTCCTATGTAAAAGATATAATATCATGTACATGCTTATATGCATGGGGCAAGCCATTAATGCACGACGTACATAGGGGAGGGAAAGAAGGATTTTTTGGAGATACTGACATAGCACAGTAGAGGTGGTCCAATATATGAATGTAGGGGGTGTCAGGGAATAGTTTAAGAAGAATTTCAGCTTTGGGTGCTGATGGTGGAGCAAGAGCTTCTTCCTTGAGTCTTAGGAGGGCGACTACTCTCCATTTTTGGTTTACAAGACCAAGGTAATGATTATACTACAAAGACTCTTCATTTTAGAAGATTATTTCGATAACGCTAATTGTTGGCATTAGAATCAATAGGATGGTGAATATAGAATTGAGGCGACCTGTCCGATAATGATGAAAGGGTGTTCAACTGGCTGTCCTCCAATCCAAGTTAAAGTGAGAAGATCGGCGACTAAAAGTCAGAATAGGCATTGGCTGAGGGGTCGGAATATTATACTGCGTTGCTTAGATGTGTGGAGGAATGGAATGAATGCTAAAATTAGGATGGAGAATACTAGGGCGAGTACACCTCCTAATTTATTAGGGATAGATCGTAGGATGGCATAGGCGAATAGGAAGTATCATTCAGGTTTGATATGTGGAGGGGTTAGGGGGTTTGCAGGGGTGTAGTTGTCTGGATCTCCTAATAGGTCTGGTGAAAATAAAACTAGTGATATTAAGACTAGGAGCAGGAGTAGGATTCCTAGGATATCTTTAATTGTGTAGTAGGGGTGAAACGGAATTTTGTCTGAGTCTGATGTGATTCCTGAGGGGTTGTTGGATCCGGTTTCGTGTAGAAATAGGAGGTTACTATTGCTAGAGCTGCGATGATGAATGGAAAGATAAAATGAAATGCAAAGAATCGTGTTAAGGTTGCTTTGTCTACTGAGAAGCCACCTCAGATTCACTCTACTAAGTTGGTTCCGATATAGGGGATGGCGGAGAGAAGGTTAGTGATTACAGTTGCCCCTCAAAATGATATTTGTCCTCACGGCAGTACATAGCCTATGAATGCTGTGGCTATGGTTGCGAATAGTAGTACAATTCCAATGTTTCATGTTTCTATGAATACATAGGATCCATAGTATAGGCCTCGTCCCACATGTATGAATAGGCAGATGAAGAATATGGAAGCGCCATTTGCATGTATATAGCGGATAATTCAGCCGTAGTTAACGTCTCGACAGATGTGGGTGACCGATGAAAAAGCTGTGGCCGTGTCCGATGTGTAGTGTATAGCTAGAAATAAACCTGTTAGAATCTGTAGAATCAAGCATACTCCTAATAAGGACCCGAAATTCCATCAAGCAGAGATGTTAGATGGCGCTGGGAGGTCAATGAATGAATTGTTGACAATTTTGGCTAGTGGGTGGGTTTTTCGAATGTTGGTCATTAATGTTCTTATAGTTGAAATACAACGATGATTTTTCATGTCATTAGTCATGGTTAAATTCCATGTAGGAATAATGATAACATACATTGTATTTATTTTAAGTATCGTTTTTGTGATGAGTTTTGTGGGTTTTGCCACTAAACCATCTCCTATTTATGGTGGGCTTGTGCTAATTATTAGCGGTGGGATTGGTTGTGCGATTGTTCTGAATTTTGGGGGTTCTTTTTTAGGGCTGATAGTGTTTTAATTTATTTGGGGGGTATATTAGTAGTATTTGGTTATACAACTGCTATGGCTACTGAGCAATACCCTGAGGTGTGAGTTTCAAATAAGGCTGTTCTAGCGGCTTTTATTACTGGTCTATTGTCTGAGTTGTTGACTGCTTGCTATATTTTGAAGGATGATGAGGTGGAGGTAGTATTAAAGTTTAATGGAATAGGGGATTGGGTAATTTATGATACGGGGGACTCTGGGTTTTTTAGTGAAGAGGCTATGGGTATTGCGGCTTTATATAGTTATGGAACCTGGTTGGTGATTGTTACAGGTTGGTCGCTGTTAACTGGTGTGTTGGTTATCATGGAAGTTACCCGTGGTAATTAAGGATTAGTAGGCTGAGAATTATAGTTAGTATGAACGATAGGAAATAGAGCTTGATGAGACCCTTTTGATTTGAAATAAGGGTAGAAGATTTTATTTGGAAATACGAGATTGATTTGGGTAGGATGTTTTCTAGTCAGATGGAGTCCAGAAGTATAGATGCTGATTTCTGGCTGATGGTTAAACTTGTTTTAGGTGTGAGGCGGTGCATAATGGTTGGATAATAGCCAAGGAGGGTGGAAAATTTAAAGTAATTAGATGGATAGTTAAATTTGAGTCCTTGTATGGTAAGGTTTAGTTCTAGTGCCAGGATGAAACCCAAGATAGTTACTGCAAGGGCTATCATTTTTAGATAATGAGGCATAGTTATCTGTGGGATGGTGGTGGGTGTGATGCTGTGGGAGATAATGTATCCTGCAAATACACTTCCGATAAGGAGTCGTTTAATAGAGTTAATTAGGAGAGGATTATTCTCGTTGATAAGGATTATAGGGGAGAAGCGGGGCTGGCCTAGTAGAGCGAAGAATATAATTCGGGTGCTGTAGGCAGCGGTTAGGGATGTGGCAACGAGTGTAATTAAGAGGGCTCAGGCGTTGGTATTCGACGTGTTAGCGGACTCGATGATCAGGTCTTTGGAGTAGAATCCTGTAAGGAAAGGTATGCCTGTTAATGCGAGGCTTCCGACAATCAGGGAAGTTGTGGTGAAGGGAAGGACTTTAAATAGGCCACCTATCTTTCGAATGTCTTGTTCATCGTTTAGGCTGTGGATAATTGACCCTGAACATATGAATAACATAGCTTTAAAAAAATGCGTGAGTGCAGATGTGTAAGAAGGCTAGGTAAGGCTGGTTAATGCCAATTGTTACTATTATTAGGCCTAGTTGGCTTGAGGTAGAGAACGCTACAATTTTTTTGATATCGTTCTGTG
>NW_027554553.1:0-57493 GCF_053574225.1 Canis aureus
CTAATAGGTCTGGTGAAAATAAAACTAGTGATATTAAGACTAGGAGCAGGAGTAGGATTCCTAGGATATCTTTAATTGTGTAGTAGGGGTGAAACGGAATTTTGTCTGAGTCTGATGTGATTCCTGAGGGGTTGTTGGATCCGGTTTCGTGTAGAAATAGGAGGTGTACTATTGCTAGAGCTGCGATGATGAATGGAAAGATAAAATGAAATGCAAAGAATCGTGTTAAGGTTGCTTTGTCTACTGAGAAGCCACCTCAGATTCACTCTACTAAGTTGGTTCCGATATAGGGGATGGCGGAGAGAAGGTTAGTGATTACAGTTGCCCCTCAAAATGATATTTGTCCTCACGGCAGTACATAGCCTATGAATGCTGTGGCTATGGTTGCGAATAGTAGTACAATTCCAATGTTTCATGTTTCTATGAATACATAGGATCCATAGTATAGGCCTCGTCCCACATGTATGAATAGGCAGATGAAGAATATGGAAGCGCCATTTGCATGTATATAGCGGATAATTCAGCCGTAGTTAACGTCTCGACAGATGTGGGTGACCGATGAAAAAGCTGTGGCCGTGTCCGATGTGTAGTGTATAGCTAGAAATAAACCTGTTAGAATCTGTAGAATCAAGCATACTCCTAATAAGGACCCGAAATTCCATCAAGCAGAGATGTTAGATGGCGCTGGGAGGTCAATGAATGAATTGTTGACAATTTTGGCTAGTGGGTGGGTTTTTCGAATGTTGGTCATTAATGTTCTTATAGTTGAAATACAACGATGATTTTTCATGTCATTAGTCATGGTTAAATTCCATGTAGGAATAATGATAACATACATTGTATTTATTTTAAGTATCGTTTTTGTGATGAGTTTTGTGGGTTTTGCCACTAAACCATCTCCTATTTATGGTGGGCTTGTGCTAATTATTAGCGGTGGGATTGGTTGTGCGATTGTTCTGAATTTTGGGGGTTCTTTTTTAGGGCTGATAGTGTTTTTAATTTATTTGGGGGGTATATTAGTAGTATTTGGTTATACAACTGCTATGGCTACTGAGCAATACCCTGAGGTGTGAGTTTCAAATAAGGCTGTTCTAGCGGCTTTTATTACTGGTCTATTGTCTGAGTTGTTGACTGCTTGCTATATTTTGAAGGATGATGAGGTGGAGGTAGTATTAAAGTTTAATGGAATAGGGGATTGGGTAATTTATGATACGGGGGACTCTGGGTTTTTTAGTGAAGAGGCTATGGGTATTGCGGCTTTATATAGTTATGGAACCTGGTTGGTGATTGTTACAGGTTGGTCGCTGTTAACTGGTGTGTTGGTTATCATGGAAGTTACCCGTGGTAATTAAGGATTAGTAGGCTGAGAATTATAGTTAGTATGAACGATAGGAAATAGAGCTTGATGAGACCCTTTTGATTTGAAATAAGGGTAGAAGATTTTATTTGGAAATACGAGATTGATTTGGGTAGGATGTTTTCTAGTCAGATGGAGTCCAGAAGTATAGATGCTGATTTCTGGCTGATGGTTAAACTTGTTTTAGGTGTGAGGCGGTGCATAATGGTTGGATAATAGCCAAGGAGGGTGGAAAATTTAAAGTAATTAGATGGATAGTTAAATTTGAGTCCTTGTATGGTAAGGTTTAGTTCTAGTGCCAGGATGAAACCCAAGATAGTTACTGCAAGGGCTATCATTTTTAGATAATGAGGCATAGTTATCTGTGGGATGGTGGTGGGTGTGATGCTGTGGGAGATAATGTATCCTGCAAATACACTTCCGATAAGGAGTCGTTTAATAGAGTTAATTAGGAGAGGATTATTCTCGTTGATAAGGATTATAGGGGAGAAGCGGGGCTGGCCTAGTAGAGCGAAGAATATAATTCGGGTGCTGTAGGCAGCGGTTAGGGATGTGGCAACGAGTGTAATTAAGAGGGCTCAGGCGTTGGTATTCGACGTGTTAGCGGACTCGATGATCAGGTCTTTGGAGTAGAATCCTGTAAGGAAAGGTATGCCTGTTAATGCGAGGCTTCCGACAATCAGGGAAGTTGTGGTGAAGGGAAGGACTTTAAATAGGCCACCTATCTTTCGAATGTCTTGTTCATCGTTTAGGCTGTGGATAATTGACCCTGAACATATGAATAACATAGCTTTAAAAAATGCGTGAGTGCAGATGTGTAAGAAGGCTAGGTAAGGCTGGTTAATGCCAATTGTTACTATTATTAGGCCTAGTTGGCTTGAGGTAGAGAACGCTACAATTTTTTTGATATCGTTCTGTGTAAGAGCGCAGATTGCAGTAAATAGTGTAGTAATAGCCCCTAAGCATAAAGTGAGGGTTTGAATAGTTTGATTATGCTCTATTAGTGGATGAAAGCGGATAAGAAGAAATACTCCTGCTACAACTATTGTGCTTGAGTGAAGTAGGGCTGATACAGGAGTGGGGCCTTCTATGGCTGAGGGGAGTCAGGGATGTAAGCCGAATTGAGCAGATTTACCGGTAGCTGCTAATAGTAAGCCAAGTAGCGGCAAATTAAAATTATCGTTTGTTGTAATAAAGATTTGTTGAAGGTCTCATGTGTTTAAGTTCAATAGAAACCATGCTATGGTTATAATGAAGCCTACATCTCCAATACGGTTATAGAGGATAGCTTGTAGGGCAGCTGTATTTGCATCGGTTCGGCCGTATCATCATCCAATAAGTAAAAATGATATAATGCCAACTCCTTCTCAGCCAATGAATAGTTGGAATATGTTGTTTGCGGTGACTAAGACTATTATAGTAATAAGAAATAAGAGAAGATACTTGAAAAATCGGTTAATATAAGGATCGGAGTGTATATATCATATAGAAAACTCTATAATAGACCACGTGACAAAAAGGGCTACGGGCACAAAGATTATTGAGAAGTAGTCTAATTTAAAACTCATGGATAGTTTTATGGTCTGGATTGTTATTCAATGTCAGTTTGAAACAATTGTTTCCTGTCCTGAGTAGATGAATATTATTGTGGGAATTATGCTAATTATGAATGCGTAAGAAGTAGCGGTTTTTACATAGTATGGGTATAGCTTATTTTTGTAGAGTTTAGTAGAGGTTATAATGATGGGCAAAGTAAGAATGACTAGAGCTGTGATTATGCATGAAGTAAATATATTTATTACTTTTATTTGGAGTTGCACCAATTTTTTGGTTCCTAAGACCAATGGATTACTTCTATCCTATAAAAGTTGAAAAAGCCATGTTCTTATACATGGGAGCATGAGTTAGCAGTTCTTGCAGTACTTTTTCGGTAAGCAAAAAGGTTTGAGCTTTTATTATTAGATTCACAATCTAATGTTTTTGTTAAACTATGCTTACAGTAGATGGGACCGAGAATAATTTTAGGGTTAAGGGATAGGAGGAGTAGAGGCAGTAGATGCAAGGTTATTAGGGCATTTTCTCGTGTGAATGACGGTTTGATATTTTTGATATGGTGGGAATATTTACCACGCTGTGTGGTGATTAGTATATAAAGTGAGTATAGGGCAGTGATGGTGATGTTAATTCCTATTAGAATAATAGTAATGTTGGATCATGAGAATGAGGATATCACTACAAATAGTTCTCCGATAAGATTAATTGTTGGAGGAAGAGCCAGATTTGTGAGGCTTGCTAATAACCATCAGGCTGCTATCAGGGGAAGGAGGGTTTGAAGTCCTCGTGCGAGAATCATAGTACGGCTATGGATTCGTTCGTAATTGGAGTTGGCTAAGCAGAATAGCATCGAGGATGTTAAACCATGGGCAATTATTAGGGCTGTTGCACCTATATAACTTCATGGTGTTTGAATAAGAACCGCTACAATAACGAGTGCCATATGACTAACTGAGGAGTATGCAATTAGGGATTTTAGATCTGTTTGACGGAGACAGATAGAGCTTGTTATGATTATGCCTCATAGAGATAATATTATGAAAGGATACGCTATGAAGTTGGTCAGGGGGTTTAGTAGGGTTGTAATTCGTATCATGCCATAGCCTCCTAATTTCAGGAGTACGGCGGCAAGTACCATGGAGCCGGCAATAGGGGCCTCTACGTGTGCTTTTGGTAGTCACAAGTGGAGGCCGTATAGAGGTATCTTTACTATGAATGCTATCATGCATGCCAATCATAAGAAAACATTAGATCAGGAGTTTGGCAGAGGTTGAATTCAGTATTGAATTATGAGAAAATTTAGGGAGCCCATGAAATTGTGGATGTAAAGGAGAGCTACTAGGAGTGGGAGAGATCCTATTAAAGTATAAAATAAGAAGTAGAGCCCTGCGTTTAGTCGTTCAGTTTGATTCCCCCATCGGGTAATAATGATCAGGGTTGGGATTAGTGTTGCCTCAAATAGGATGTAAAAGAAGATAAGTTCAGAGGCGGTGAAAGTTATAATTAGGAACAACTGGAGAAGAATCAGTATTGAAATATATAGTTTTTTTCGAGTTAAGGGTTCTTTTGATAAATGGTGTTGGCTTGCTATAAGTATAAGGGGTAGAAGTCATGTTGTAAGTGCTAGTAGCGGTGCTGATAGGGAGTCAGAGAAAAATATTAAGGAGGGGTTCAATGTATTATCATTTGGTTGATTCAGGTAGAATAAGCTGATTAAGCTGATTAGCAAACCATATGTTGTCGTGTTAATTCAGATTATGTTAGGCTTTGATACTCATGTAAGGGGGATCAGTATGATAGTGGGGATGATAATTTTTAGCATTGTAAGAGGTTTAGGTTTTGTACGTAATCAGTCCCGTAGGTGTTAGATACTATAACTAGTAGAGATAGTCCTAATGCTGCTTCGCAGGCAGCAAATACTAGTAGTACGATTGGTATCATGCTGGCTAATGTAAGGTGGTTGTTGAGAATAGTTACAGATATTATTACAAATAGTGATAATATTATGCCCTCTAAGCATAGTAGCGATGATATTAGGTGTGATCGATAAACAAGTATACCTATTAGAGAAAGAATGAATGCCAGAAAGATATTAATATATACTATGGACATATGATAATTATGAGATAAATCATAATCTAATGAGTCGAAATCATTTGTTTTGGCTTAAACTAATTATCATATTCGGTTCATTCTAGCCCCTTTTCGGTTCATTCGTACGCTAGGCTTGCAGCTAGGAGGGAGATTAGTAGGAGTGCTATGATAAGTATTGTTGTCAACTTGTTGGTTTGTGACGCTAGGGAAGTGGGAGTAGGAGTGCGATTTCTAGGTCGAAAAGCAGGAATGTGATGGCAACTAGGAAGAATTTTATAGAGAAAGGTAGGCGAGCAGATCCCATGGGGTCAAAACCACATTCGTAGGGGCTTGTCTTGTCTGTATAAATATTTAGTTGGGGAAGTCAGAATGCGATTAGTACAAGTAAGGACGCTAGGGTTACATTAGTTATCAAGGTTAGTATTACGTTTATTACTTCTTTCCAGGTTGATCTGGAGCTAACTGATTGGAAGTCAATTGTACTAGTTATACTAAAGAAATAGGATCCTCATCAATAAATAGATACATATAAGAATAGTCAGACTACATCAACAAAGTGTCAATATCATGCAGCGGCTTCAAATCCGAAGTGGTGGTTTGATGTGAAGTGGTAGTATAGTTGTCGGAGAAAGCACACGATAAGGAATGTGGAGCCAATAATTACATGTAGTCCGTGAAACCCAGTAGCTATAAAAAAGGTAGATCCGTACACTCCGTCGGAGATTGTAAAAGATGTCTCGTAGTATTCGGAGGCCTGTAATAGTGTAAAATATACGCCTAAGGAGATTGTAATAAATAGGCCTTGAAGTATGTGTTTACGATTGCCTTCTATTAAACTATGATGGGCTCAAGTAATAGATACTCCGGAGGCTAGGAGGACTGAGGTGTTGAGTAGAGGAACTTCTAGTGGGTTAAGAGGAATAATGCCGGTGGGAGGTCAGCAACCTCCAAGTTCAGGAGTAGGGGCTAGGCTGGAATGGTAAAAGGCTCAAAAGAAGCCTGCAAAGAAAAATACTTCTGATACAATAAAAAGAACTATTCCGTACCGTAGTCCTTTTTGTACAATAGGGGTGTGATGTCCTTGGAATGTGCCTTCTCGGATCACATCTCGTCATCACTGGTATATGGTTAGCAGGTTGGTTGTGAATCCTAATGTAAGTAGGGATATTGAGTTATAGTGAAATCATATGATAAGACCCGATGTTATAAGAAGGGCAGAAAGGGCTCCTGTTAGCGGTCATGGGCTTGGGTTAACTATATGGTAAGCGTGAGTTTGGTGGGTCATTAGGTGTTGTCATGTAAGTATAGACTTACTAGTAAGGTAAAGACATAGGCTTGAATTAAGGCAACAGCAAACTCTAGAATCGTAAATAGAATTAAAATAATAAAAGTGATGAAAGCTGTGGTCGCGCTAATATTAATAAGAGCTAAGGTAGCCCCTCCAATCAAATGGATTAGGAGGTGTCCTGCAGTAATATTGGCGGTTAATCGAACGGCTAGAGCTATGGGTTGAATGAATAGACTAATAGTTTCGATGATTACTAGTATTGGAATTAGGGGAAGAGGGGTGCCTTGGGGTAGAAAGTGTGCCAAGGATGCTTTGGTCTTATAGCGGAAACCGGTAATTACTGTCCCTGCTCATAGGGGGATTGCTATTCCGAGGTTTATAGAGAGTTGTGTCGTGGGCGTAAATGAGTGGGGTAGTAGTCCAAGTAGGTTAGTTGAACCAATGAATAGAATTAGTGATATAAGTATGAGAGCTCAGGTTCGTCCCTTTTGATTATGAATTGCTAGTATTTGTTTTGATGTTAATTGAATTAATCATTGCTGAATGGAGATTAACCGATTATTGATTAGGCGATTGGGTGCTGGGAATAAAATGGAAGGGAATATGACGATCAGTACTACAATAGGGAGACCTATTATTGAGGGGGCAGCGAAAGAGGCGAATAAATTTTCGTTCATTTGTTTTCTCAAGGATTATGTTGACTAGTGATTTTAGTAGACTTGGTTATTGGGTTTTCCGGGTAGTGGTGATTTGAAATTTTTAGTTGGAATAGAATGAAGAGGGTGAGAAATATTGAAAAGATTATAATAAATCAGGTGGATGTGTCTAGCTGTGGCATTTCATTAAGGGGAGGTTTAAAACTCCCAGTCTTTAACTTAAAAGGTTAATGCTTTATAGCTTCTTAATGAGTAAGTCTAGTCTAGGTTATACTATTAAGGCAGATCAGGTTTCAAAATAAGATAGGGGGACTATTTCAAGAACAATGGGTATAAAGCTATGGTTAGATCCGCAGATTTCAGAGCACTGGCCATAATACAGTCCCGGTCGTATGGCTATAAGGGTGGTTTGGTTTAGTCGTCCTGGAATAGCGTCAGTTTTTAGACCTAGTGATGGAACAGCTCATGAATGCAAAACGTCTTCTGAAGAAATAAGTATTCGGATGGTTATTTCTATTGGGAGGACAACTCGGTTGTCTACTTCTAATAGTCGGAGTTCTCCTGGCTTTAATTCTTGTGTTGGGATTATGTAGGAGTCAAAGTTTAAGTCTTCATAATCAGTATATTCATAGCTTCAGTATCATTGGTGGCCTATTGTTTTCACGGTTAAAGAGGGGTTATTGATTTCGTCTATTATATAAAGGATTCGGAGGGAAGGTAGAGCGATTAGGATTAGGATAATGGCGGGTAGGATAGTTCATACTGTTTCTACTTCCTGTGCGTCTATTGTGCTTGTATGAGTTAATTTTGTAGTCAATATTAGGGAAATGATGTAGAGAACTAAAGAACTGATTAAGAATACAATTATTAGTGTATGGTCATGAAAATGAAGTAGCTCCTCTATAATAGGGGAGGTTGCGTCCTGTAATCCGAGTTGAAATGGGTACGCCATAGAGGTATATAGGGGTTTCACCTATAATTTAACCTTGACAAAGTTATGTAATATTTTACTAATACCTCCTGATTGAGAAAGACATAGTGGTTATGACATTGGCTTGAAACCAATTTTAGGGGGTTCGATTCCTTCCTTTCTTATTTTTGGATTACATATGTAGGTTCTTCGAACGTGTGATATGGAGGGGGACATCCATGTAGTCATTCAATATTAGTTGTAGTAAGTTCTACTATAGCAACTTCTCGTTTGGATGCAAAGGCCTCTCAGATTATAAAAATTATAAGCATCACCGCTGTAAGCGAGATAAACGATCCTATAGAGGAGACGGTATTTCAGGTGGTATATGCATCTGGATAGTCAGAGTACCGACGAGGTATTCCGGATAAACCTAGGAAATGCTGAGGGAAGAAAGTTATATTTACTCCCACAAATATAATTGTAAAGTGAATCTTTGCTCAAGTATCGTTAAGAGTATAACCTGAGAATAAGGGGAATCAGTGGGCAAATCCTCCCATAATGGCAAAAACTGCTCCCATTGAGAGCACATAGTGAAAATGAGCTACAACATAATACGTATCATGAAGAACGATGTCTAAGGACGAATTAGCTAGGACAATGCCTGTTAGCCCGCCTACTGTGAATAAGAAAATAAACCCTAAAGCTCATAGCATAGCTGGAGATCATTTAATATTGCCTCCGTGAAGTGTTGCCAGTCAACTAAATACTTTTACTCCTGTTGGAATAGCGATAATTATAGTGGCGGATGTGAAGTATGCTCGTGTGTCTACGTCTATTCCTACAGTAAACATATGGTGAGCTCATACGATAAAGCCTAAAAACCCAATAGATATTATTGCCCATACTATTCCTATATAGCCGAAAGGCTCTTTTTTCCCTGAGTAGTAAGTGACAATGTGAGAAATTATTCCGAACCCTGGCAGGATAAGAATGTAAACTTCAGGATGTCCGAAGAATCAGAATAAGTGTTGATATAGGATAGGGTCTCCTCTCCAGCGGGATCGAAAAATGTCGTATTAAGATTACGGTCTGTTAAAAGTATTGTAATTCCAGCAGCCAGTACAGGCAGGGATAGTAGGAGTAGAACTGCTGTAATTAGTACTGATCATACAAATAGGGGGGTTTGATACTGGGATATTGCAGGGGGTTTTATGTTGATAATAGTAGTAATGAAATTAATTGCCCCTAAAATAGAAGAGACTCCGGCTAAATGTAAGGAGAAAATTGTAAGATCAACGGATGCTCCTGCATGGGCCAGATTGCCAGCCAGTGGGGGGTAAACGGTCCACCCCGTTCCTGCACCTGCTTCTACCATAGAAGATGCTAATAGTAGAAGAAAAGATGGAGGAAGAAGTCAGAAGCTCATGTTATTTATTCGGGGGAATGCCATGTCCGGAGCACCAATTATTAATGGCACTAGTCAGTTTCCAAAGCCCCCAATTATAATGGGCATGACTATGAAGAAGATTATTACGAAAGCATGGGCGGTTACGACGACGTTATAAATTTGATCGTCGCCTAGTAAAGTACCGGGCTGACCTAGTTCGGCTCGGATGAGGAGGCTCAAGGCAGTGCCTACTATGCCGGCTCATGCTCCAAATAGTAAGTATAAAGTACCAATATCTTTGTGATTAGTAGAGAACAGTCATCGGTTAATGAACATAGGTAAAATGGCTGATAAAAGCATTAGACTGTAAATCTAAAAATAGAGGTTTAAGTCCTCTTTTTGCCAAGCTCTGTGGTGAATTTTCATATTGAATTGCAAATTCAAAGAAGCAGCCTAGACGCCGCCGGGGCTTCTCCCGCCTTTTTTTTCTACGCGGCGGGAGAAGGTAGATTGAAGCCAGTTACTAGGGTATTTAGCTGTTAACTAAAATTTCGTGAGGTAGAAGCTCACCAATCTAGGGAGGGCTTAGCTTAATTAAAGTGTTTGATTTGCATTCAATTGATGTAAGATAGATTCTTGCAGCCCTTAGAGGTGATTTGGTCAGGGGTTAAGTGTATAGCACTTGCTTAGAGCTTTGAAGGCTCTTGGTCTGGTCTAACCTAAACTCCTAGTCCAAGACTGATAATATAGGTGTTAGCGGGAGTAGTATAGTTGAGATAATGATTAAGGGGGGTAGTAGGGTTGCCTTTTTTGTGTACTCGAATTGTCATTTTATTTTTATGTTATTTGTGGACGGGAATATGGTAAGTGCGGTGCTATATGTGAGTCGCAGGTAGAAATATAAGTTAAGTAGAGCGGTGATGGCTATTAGTGTTGGAATAATAATTATGTTATTTTTTGTTAATTCTTGAATAATTATTCATTTAGGGATGAAGCCAGATAATGGGGGTAGTCCTCCTAGGGATAATATTAAGATTAAGATTATGGAGGTGATTAGGGGAAATTTATTTCATATGTGGGATAAGGATAAGGTTGTGGTGGATGAGTTTAATATGAATAGTATGAAGGTAGATAGTGTTATTAGAATATATAAAGTTAAGTTTAGGATTATTATTGTAGGGTTGTAAATAATGATAGCGGCTATTCAGCCTATGTGGGCAATGGAGGAGTATGCTATGATTTTTCGTAGTTGAGTTTGATTTAGTCCGCCTCAGCCTCCTACTAGAACGGATGCGAGGGCTATTAGTATAAGAAGGTTGGTGTTAATTGATGGGGAGATTTGATATAGGATGGATATAGGTGCGATTTTTTGTCATGTTAGTAGGATTATTCCTGATATAAGTGTTACTCCTTGTGCTACTTCGGGAACTCAGAAGTGGAATGGAGATAGGCCTAGTTTTATTGTTAGGGCGGTGGTTATTATGATGGATGCGATGGGGTTTGAGATTTTTGAGATTACTCATTGGCCGGAGTAAAGAAGGTTAATGGTGACTCCTATTATTAGTAATATTGAGGCAGTAGCTTGTGTAAGAAAATATTTTGTAGAGGCTTCTATGGCTCGTGGATTATACTTTTTTATGAGGATAGGGATGATGGCTAGCATGTTTATTTCGAATCCAATTCAGATCAGTAATCAGTGCGAGCTTAGTATGACGATTATGGTCCCTGCCATGATAGTTGCTATAATAATAGTGAGAATAGGGGGTTTTATTAGTACGGGAAGGGTATAAACCAACATTTTCGGGGTATGGGCCCGATAGCTTAATTTAGCTGACCTTACTGTAGAATATAGTGTAAGTTTGGTAGCACGAAGATCTTTGAATTCTTAAGATTAGGTTCGAAGCCTATTATTCTAGAAATAAGAGGATTTAAACCTCTATTATTTACTCTATCAAAGTAACTCTTTTATCAGACATATTTCTTATGTTTGGGGTGGGATACTCGCGGTAATAATGGGTAAGGCAACATGTCATATGCATAGGGCTAAAGTTAGGGGTAGAAAATTTTTTCACAATAAGTGTATTAATTGATCATAGCGGAATCGAGGGTATGATGCTCGAATTCATAGGAAGCAGATAGTTAGTAAGAGGGTTTTTATAGTGAAGTTAATAGAGTAGAGTTCTGGTATAAATGGGTTGTGGAATGCACCGAAGAATAGAATTGTTGTGAGGATATTTATTATAATGATATTTGCGTACTCTGCTAGAAAGAATAGGGCAAAAGGACCCGCTGCATACTCTACGTTAAATCCAGAAACTAGTTCGGATTCTCCTTCAGTTAAGTCGAAGGGGGCTCGGTTAGTTTCTGCTAGAGTAGAAATGAATCATATCATGGCTAGGGGCCAGGCCGGAAAGATTAGTCATATATGTTCTTGGGTGATAATTAGTGTGGATAGTGTAAATGACCCGTTTATTAGGAGGACTGATAGGAGAATGATTGCTAGTGTTACTTCATATGAGATTGTTTGAGCTACTGCTCGGAGGGCTCCGATTAGAGCGTATTTGGAGTTTGAGGCTCATCCTGACCAAAGGATGGAGTATACGGCGAGACTTGATATTGCTAGTATGAATAGGACTCCTAAGTTTATATTAATGAGTGGGTAGGGCATTGGGAGAGGGATTCATATAGTTAGGGCTAGTGATAGAGCTAGAATGGGGGCTAGAATGAATATTGATATGGAGGATGTAAGTGGTCGTAGAGGTTCTTTTGTGAAGAGTTTTACTGCATCTGCGATTGGTTGAAGGAGGCCGTAGGGGCCTACGATATTAGGCCCTTTTCGAAGTTGTATGTAGCCTAAGACTTTTCGTTCAACGAGGGTGAGGAAGGCTACGGCAAGAAGGATTGGGATGATAAGAGAGATAATGTTGATAAAGAACATTTTGTTAGGGAGAGGAATTGAACCTCTGATAATAAAGGTTTAAGTTTTACGCAGTTACCGGGCTCTGCCACCCTAACAAAGCCCCTTTTCTCGGGCTTATGAGGAGATAAACTGGTTAGATTGAGTTGACTTCATCTATTAGTTTTAAGGCGCCTTTGTGAGGTAGGCCTTACATCCCTTGTCCTTTCGTACTGGGGGAGGTTATATAATAGATAGAAACCGACCTGGATTACTCCGGTCTGAACTCAGATCACGTAGGACTTTAATCGTTGAACAAACGAACCCTTAATAGCTGCTGCACCATTAGGATGTCCTGATCCAACATCGAGGTCGTAAACCCTATTGTCGATATGGACTCTTGAATAGGATTGCGCTGTTATCCCTAGGGTAACTTGTTCCGTTGATCAAAAATTATTGGATCAATAAGTGATGTTATATTTTGACTTGTGGGTCTAAATTTTAATCACTCGGGAGTTTTTTTATATTCCGAGGTCACCCCAACCTAAATTGCTAACCCACAATAATGGTGTAATGTTATGCCTTGTAGGTATTTAGTATCCATAAGTTTGGGTTAGTTAATTAAAGCTCCATAGGGTCTTCTCGTCTTATTGTGGCATTCCCGCCTCTTCACGGGAAGGTCAATTTCACTGATTGGGAATAAGAGACAGTTAAACCCTCGTGTGGCCATTCATACAAGTCCTTATTTAGAGAACAAATGATTATGCTACCTTTGCACGGTCAGGATACCGCGGCCGTTAAACAAGTGTCACTGGGCAGGCAGTGCCTCCAATACTAGAAATGCTGGAGGTGATGTTTTTGGTAAACAGGCGGGGTTTGTGTTTGCCGAGTTCCTTTTACTCCTTTTAATCTTTCCTTAAATGCATGCCTGTGTTGGGTTAACAATAGGGTAGATAAGTATTTCATTTTTGGGTTGATATTATCAGATTGTTAACTATCAGTGGTCTATCCGTTTCTGATATAAGCTTATGCGGGGAGAAAATAGTTCTTGTTACTCATACTAGCATTGTTGCTTCTATATTTAAATAGAATGGCCCAGGAGGTATAATTAGGAGTTGATGTAATATGATTGGGATTAAGTTATATTGTTTGTTGAGCTGGAACGCTTTCTCAATTGGTGGCTGCTTTTAAGCCAACTATGGTGATGTTAGTATATACTCTCTAATAAAGGTTGTATCCTGATTCTAAGAAGCTGTACCTTCTTAGACTATATTTTAAATTTACATTAAAATTTTGTTTTTTTTTAGGTAAATTTAAAGTTGAACTAAAATTCTGTTTGTGGGCAACCAGCTATCACCAGGCTCGTTAGGCTTTTCACCTCTACCCACAAATCTTCTCACTATTTTGCTACATAGATGAGTTGATCCTTTTAGATTGTTTATGGGTAGCTCGTCTGGTTTCGGGGAGCTTAGCTTAAGTTCTCTTTGTTAAGTCGTTTCTGGCTAGTTCATTATGCAAAAGGTAAAAGGGGTAATCTTTGCTGTTTAATACTGTTAAGATGTCTTTCATCATTCCCTTACGGTACTATCTCTATCGCTCCAATTAAAATTTCTATCTCCTATACTTTTATTATTTAACTAAATGTTTTACTTTATATGTCTGTGATACTTAAGTTTGGGGTTAGTTGGGCTAGCTTTTGTTCAAAGTGGTCATAAGTAATGAAATCTTCTGGGTGTAGGCCAGACGCTTTAGTTAAGCTACACTTTGATTAATCCAAGCACACCTTCCGGTATGCTTACCTTGTTACGACTTGTCTCCTCTTGTGTCTTAGTTAAGTTAATATGGTTATGGTTGTGTCTTATTACTTGAGGAGGGTGACGGGCGGTGTGTGCGTGCTTCATGGCCCTATTCAATTAAGCTCTCTATTCTTAATTTACTACTAAATCCTCCTTCAGTTTTTAATTTCATAAAAACGTTCGTGGAATGTTCTTGGGTAGAAAATGTAGCCCATTTCTTCCCACCCCATAAGTTACACCTTGACCTAACTTTTTTATGTAAAATGATTGTGCTTACTATTCTACCTTTTGAGGGTTTGCTGAAGATGGCGGTATATAGACTGAATTAGCAAAGGGTGGTGAGGTTTATCGGGGTTTATCGATTATAGAACAGGCTCCTCTAGAGGGATATAAAGCACCGCCAAGTCCTTTGAGTTTTAAGCTATTGCTAGTAGTCCTCTGGCGAATTATTTTGTTGTAAAATTATCTATGTTTAGGGCTAAGCATAGTGGGGTATCTAATCCCAGTTTGGGTCTTAGCTATCGTGTAGTCAGATTATTATAAAGTCACTTTCGTGGTCTATTTTATGGTAACTGTAGCTTTTTACGGCTTAGTTAAGTTTTAACTTTAGTGCAAAGGTATCTTAAACACGCTTTACGCCGTGGGCCTATTAGTTTGGGTTAATCGTATGACCGCGGTGGCTGGCACGAAATTTACCAACCCTTTTTAGTATGGCTTAGTCAAACTTTCGTTTATGGCTTAATTTTTATCACTGCTGTATCCCGTGGGGGTGTGGCTTAGCAAGGTGTTATGAGCTACTTAAGAGTGTGCTTGATACCTGCTCCTTTAGATCACTGCTGATTTTAAGGGCATTCTCACTGGGGCGTGGAGACTTGCATGTGTAAGTCTACTAAGAACTAATAGGAAGGCTAGGACCAAACCTTTGTGTTTATGGAGTCGTGCGACTCATCTTGGCATTTTCAGTGCCTTGCTTTATTAATTAAGCTACATTAACTTATACTGAAATTGTAGTGTGTATAATAAATAAAATACATAGTAAATATGAGAGGAAAAAAAAAGGGGATGCTATCTATAGATAGACCACGAGATCGAATGCGTGTAAGACTGTTGTGTTAAGTTAACTAGAGTAGCAATACATTTGTATACAATTTAAATAAAGCTTGTGAGTATTGTATGCACTTAGTCCTGTTTTTGGGGTTTGGCAGGACATAAATAAGTGTATAATAGATGACATGAGTTTATGGGGGGTAAGGGGGGTTTGTATAAGTTAACTTAATGTCTTGCGCGTGTACGTACGTGTACACACGTGTACGTACGTGTACACACGTGTACGTACGTGTACACACGTGTACGTACGTGTACACACGTGTACGTACGTGTACACACGTGTACGTACGTGTACACACGTGTACGTACGTGTACGTACGTGTACGTACGTGTACGTACGTGTACACACGTGTACGTACGTGTACACACGTGTACGTACGTGTACACACGTGTACGTACGTGTACACACGTGTACGTACGTGTACACACGTGTACGTACGTGTACACACGTGTGTCCTAGAATTATATGTCCTGAAACCATTGACTGAATAGCACCTTGATTTTATGCGTGAGTTGATAAATGATAATGAATAAGTCCAGCTACAAGTTATTTGACTGCATTAGGGCCGCGACGGGCATATTCCCTGAGAGCAGAAGATAAGTTAGAGTTAGTGCCGTTGCGGTCATAGATGAGTGATAGCAGATTCCCCCCCTAAAAATAAAAGATACCAAATGCATGACACCACAGTTATGTGTGATCATGGGCTGATTAGTCACTAGTCCATCGAGATGTCCCATTTGCGAGAATTAGTAGGATTGGAATAAATAGAGTCATGGCCCTGAGGTAAGAACCAGATGCCAGGTATAGTTTCATGATAGTAACCCCCACATTAGCGCATGGGCCCGGAGCGAGAAGAGTGACATTACAGGCAAGGATTGATGGTTTCTCGAGGCATGGTGATTAAGCCCTTATTGGACTAAGTGATATGCATCTAGTTACTGTTGAGGATCAATGGGTTGTGGAATTGGACTAGACATGTCCTATGTAAAGATATAATATCATGTACATGCTTATATGCATGGGGCAAGCCATTAATGCACGACGTACATAGGGGAGGGAAAGAAGGATTTTTTGGAGATACTGACATAGCACAGTAGAGGTGGTCCAATATATGAATGTAGGGGGTGTCAGGGAATAGTTTAAGAAGAATTTCAGCTTTGGGTGCTGATGGTGGAGCAAGAGCTTCTTCCTTGAGTCTTAGGGAGGGCGACTACTCTCCATTTTTGGTTTACAAGACCAAGGTAATGATTATACTACAAAGACTCTTCATTTTAGAAGATTATTTTCGATAACGCTAATTGTTGGCATTAGAATCAATAGGATGGTGAAATATAGAATTGAGGCGACCTGTCCGATAATGATGAAAGGGTGTTCAACTGGCTGTCCTCCAATCCAAGTTAAAGTGAGAAGATCGGCGACTAAAAGTCAGAATAGGCATTGGCTGAGGGGTCGGAATATTATACTGCGTTGCTTAGATGTGTGGAGGAATGGAATGAATGCTAAAATTAGGATGGAGAATACTAGGGCGAGTACACCTCCTAATTTATTAGGGATAGATCGTAGGATGGCATAGGCGAATAGGAAGTATCATTCAGGTTTGATATGTGGAGGTGTGTTTAGGGGGTTTGCAGGGGTGTAGTTGTCTGGATCTCCTAATAGGTCTGGTGAAAATAAAACTAGTGATATTAAGACTAGGAGCAGGAGTAGGATTCCTAGGATATCTTTAATTGTGTAGTAGGGGTGAAACGGAATTTTGTCTGAGTCTGATGTGATTCCTGAGGGGTTGTTGGATCCGGTTTCGTGTAGAAATAGGAGGTGTACTATTGCTAGAGCTGCGATGATGAATGGAAAGATAAAATGAAATGCAAAGAATCGTGTTAAGGTTGCTTTGTCTACTGAGAAGCCACCTCAGATTCACTCTACTAAGTTGGTTCCGATATAGGGGATGGCGGAGAGAAGGTTAGTGATTACAGTTGCCCCTCAAAATGATATTTGTCCTCACGGCAGTACATAGCCTATGAATGCTGTGGCTATGGTTGCGAATAGTAGTACAATTCCAATGTTTCATGTTTCTATGAATACATAGGATCCATAGTATAGGCCTCGTCCCACATGTATGAATAGGCAGATGAAGAATATGGAAGCGCCATTTGCATGTATATAGCGGATAATTCAGCCGTAGTTAACGTCTCGACAGATGTGGGTGACCGATGAAAAAGCTGTGGCCGTGTCCGATGTGTAGTGTATAGCTAGAAATAAACCTGTTAGAATCTGTAGAATCAAGCATACTCCTAATAAGGACCCGAAATTCCATCAAGCAGAGATGTTAGATGGCGCTGGGAGGTCAATGAATGAATTGTTGACAATTTTGGCTAGTGGGTGGGTTTTTCGAATGTTGGTCATTAATGTTCTTATAGTTGAAATACAACGATGATTTTTCATGTCATTAGTCATGGTTAAATTCCATGTAGGAATAATGATAACATACATTGTATTTATTTTAAGTATCGTTTTTGTGATGAGTTTTGTGGGTTTTGCCACTAAACCATCTCCTATTTATGGTGGGCTTGTGCTAATTATTAGCGGTGGGATTGGTTGTGCGATTGTTCTGAATTTTGGGGGTTCTTTTTTAGGGCTGATAGTGTTTTTAATTTATTTGGGGGGTATATTAGTAGTATTTGGTTATACAACTGCTATGGCTACTGAGCAATACCCTGAGGTGTGAGTTTCAAATAAGGCTGTTCTAGCGGCTTTTATTACTGGTCTATTGTCTGAGTTGTTGACTGCTTGCTATATTTGAAGGATGATGAGGTGGAGGTAGTATTAAAGTTTAATGGAATAGGGGATTGGGTAATTTATGATACGGGGGACTCTGGGTTTTTTAGTGAAGAGGCTATGGGTATTGCGGCTTTATATAGTTATGGAACCTGGTTGGTGATTGTTACAGGTTGGTCGCTGTTAACTGGTGTGTTGGTTATCATGGAAGTTACCCGTGGTAATTAAGGATTAGTAGGCTGAGAATTATAGTTAGTATGAACGATAGGAAATAGAGCTTGATGAGACCCTTTTGATTTGAAATAAGGGTAGAAGATTTTATTTGGAAATACGAGATTGATTTGGGTAGGATGTTTTCTAGTCAGATGGAGTCCAGAAGTATAGATGCTGATTTCTGGCTGATGGTTAAACTTGTTTTAGGTGTGAGGCGGTGCATAATGGTTGGATAATAGCCAAGGAGGGTGGAAAATTTAAAGTAATTAGATGGATAGTTAAATTTGAGTCCTTGTATGGTAAGGTTTAGTTCTAGTGCCAGGATGAAACCCAAGATAGTTACTGCAAGGGCTATCATTTTTAGATAATGAGGCATAGTTATCTGTGGGATGGTGGTGGGTGTGATGCTGTGGGAGATAATGTATCCTGCAAATACACTTCCGATAAGGAGTCGTTTAATAGAGTTAATTAGGAGAGGATTATTCTCGTTGATAAGGATTATAGGGGAGAAGCGGGGCTGGCCTAGTAGAGCGAAGAATATAATTCGGGTGCTGTAGGCAGCGGTTAGGGATGTGGCAACGAGTGTAATTAAGAGGGCTCAGGCGTTGGTATTCGACGTGTTAGCGGACTCGATGATCAGGTCTTTGGAGTAGAATCCTGTAAGGAAAGGTATGCCTGTTAATGCGAGGCTTCCGACAATCAGGGAAGTTGTGGTGAAGGGAAGGACTTTAAATAGGCCACCTATCTTTCGAATGTCTTGTTCATCGTTTAGGCTGTGGATAATTGACCCTGAACATATGAATAACATAGCTTTAAAAAATGCGTGAGTGCAGATGTGTAAGAAGGCTAGGTAAGGCTGGTTAATGCCAATTGTTACTATTATTAGGCCTAGTTGGCTTGAGGTAGAGAACGCTACAATTTTTTTGATATCGTTCTGTGTAAGAGCGCAGATTGCAGTAAATAGTGTAGTAATAGCCCCTAAGCATAAAGTGAGGGTTTGAATAGTTTGATTATGCTCTATTAGTGGATGAAAGCGGATAAGAAGAAATACTCCTGCTACAACTATTGTGCTTGAGTGAAGTAGGGCTGATACAGGAGTGGGGCCTTCTATGGCTGAGGGGAGTCAGGGATGTAAGCCGAATTGAGCAGATTTACCGGTAGCTGCTAATAGTAAGCCAAGTAGCGGCAAATTAAAATTATCGTTTGTTGTAATAAAGATTTGTTGAAGGTCTCATGTGTTTAAGTTCAATAGAAACCATGCTATGGTTATAATGAAGCCTACATCTCCAATACGGTTATAGAGGATAGCTTGTAGGGCAGCTGTATTTGCATCATAGCTTGTAGGGCAGCTGTATTTGCATCGGTTCGGCCGTATCATCATCCAATAAGTAAAAATGATATAATGCCAACTCCTTCTCAGCCAATGAATAGTTGGAATATGTTGTTTGCGGTGACTAAGACTATTATAGTAATAAGAAATAAGAGAAGATACTTGAAAAATCGGTTAATATAAGGATCGGAGTGTATATATCATATAGAAAACTCTATAATAGACCACGTGACAAAAAGGGCTACGGGCACAAAGATTATTGAGAAGTAGTCTAATTTAAAACTCATGGATAGTTTTATGGTCTGGATTGTTATTCAATGTCAGTTTGAAACAATTGTTTCCTGTCCTGAGTAGATGAATATTATTGTGGGAATTATGCTAATTATGAATGCGTAAGAAGTAGCGGTTTTTACATAGTATGGGTATAGCTTATTTTTGTAGAGTTTAGTAGAGGTTATAATGATGGGCAAAGTAAGAATGACTAGAGCTGTGATTATGCATGAAGTAAATATATTTATTACTTTTATTTGGAGTTGCACCAATTTTTTGGTTCCTAAGACCAATGGATTACTTCTATCCTATAAAAGTTGAAAAAGCCATGTTCTTATACATGGGAGCATGAGTTAGCAGTTCTTGCAGTACTTTTTCGGTAAGCAAAAAGGTTTGAGCTTTTATTATTAGATTCACAATCTAATGTTTTTGTTAAACTATGCTTACAGTAGATGGGACCGAGAATAATTTTAGGGTTAAGGGATAGGAGGAGTAGAGGCAGTAGATGCAAGGTTATTAGGGCATTTTCTCGTGTGAATGACGGTTTGATATTTTTGATATGGTGGGAATATTTACCACGCTGTGTGGTGATTAGTATATAAAGTGAGTATAGGGCAGTGATGGTGATGTTAATTCCTATTAGAATAATAGTAATGTTGGATCATGAGAATGAGGATATCACTACAAATAGTTCTCCGATAAGATTAATTGTTGGAGGAAGAGCCAGATTTGTGAGGCTTGCTAATAACCATCAGGCTGCTATCAGGGGAAGGAGGGTTTGAAGTCCTCGTGCGAGAATCATAGTACGGCTATGGATTCGTTCGTAATTGGAGTTGGCTAAGCAGAATAGCATCGAGGATGTTAAACCATGGGCAATTATTAGGGCTGTTGCACCTATATAACTTCATGGTGTTTGAATAAGAACCGCTACAATAACGAGTGCCATATGACTAACTGAGGAGTATGCAATTAGGGATTTTAGATCTGTTTGACGGAGACAGATAGAGCTTGTTATGATTATGCCTCATAGAGATAATATTATGAAAGGATACGCTATGAAGTTGGTCAGGGGGTTTAGTAGGGTTGTAATTCGTATCATGCCATAGCCTCCTAATTTCAGGAGTACGGCGGCAAGTACCATGGAGCCGGCAATAGGGGCCTCTACGTGTGCTTTTGGTAGTCACAAGTGGAGGCCGTATAGAGGTATCTTTACTATGAATGCTATCATGCATGCCAATCATAAGAAAACATTAGATCAGGAGTTTGGCAGAGGTTGAATTCAGTATTGAATTATGAGAAAATTTAGGGAGCCCATGAAATTGTGGATGTAAAGGAGAGCTACTAGGAGTGGGAGAGATCCTATTAAAGTATAAAATAAGAAGTAGAGCCCTGCGTTTAGTCGTTCAGTTTGATTCCCCCATCGGGTAATAATGATCAGGGTTGGGATTAGTGTTGCCTCAAATAGGATGTAAAAGAAGATAAGTTCAGAGGCGGTGAAAGTTATAATTAGGAACAACTGGAGAAGAATCAGTATTGAAATATATAGTTTTTTTCGAGTTAAGGGTTCTTTTGATAAATGGTGTTGGCTTGCTATAAGTATAAGGGGTAGAAGTCATGTTGTAAGTGCTAGTAGCGGTGCTGATAGGGAGTCAGAGAAAAATATTAAGGAGGGGTTCAATGTATTATCATTTGGTTGATTCAGGTAGAATAAGCTGATTAAGCTGATTAGCAAACCATATGTTGTCGTGTTAATTCAGATTATGTTAGGCTTTGATACTCATGTAAGGGGGATCAGTATGATAGTGGGGATGATAATTTTTAGCATTGTAAGAGGTTTAGGTTTTGTACGTAATCAGTCCCGTAGGTGTTAGATACTATAACTAGTAGAGATAGTCCTAATGCTGCTTCGCAGGCAGCAAATACTAGTAGTACGATTGGTATCATGCTGGCTAATGTAAGGTGGTTGTTGAGAATAGTTACAGATATTATTACAAATAGTGATAATATTATGCCCTCTAAGCATAGTAGCGATGATATTAGGTGTGATCGATAAACAAGTATACCTATTAGAGAAAGAATGAATGCCAGAAAGATATTAATATATACTATGGACATATGATAATTATGAGATAAATCATAATCTAATGAGTCGAAATCATTTGTTTTGGCTTAAACTAATTATCATATTCGGTTCATTCTAGCCCCTTTTCGGTTCATTCGTACGCTAGGCTTGCAGCTAGGAGGGAGATTAGTAGGAGTGCTATGATAAGTATTGTTGTCAACTTGTTGGTTTGTGACGCTCAGGGAAGTGGGAGTAGGAGTGCGATTTCTAGGTCGAAAAGCAGGAATGTGATGGCAACTAGGAAGAATTTTATAGAGAAAGGTAGGCGAGCAGATCCCATGGGGTCAAAACCACATTCGTAGGGGCTTGTCTTGTCTGTATAAATATTTAGTTGGGGAAGTCAGAATGCGATTAGTACAAGTAAGGACGCTAGGGTTACATTAGTTATCAAGGTTAGTATTACGTTTATTACTTCTTTCCAGGTTGATCTGGAGCTAACTGATTGGAAGTCAATTGTACTAGTTATACTAAAGAAATAGGATCCTCATCAATAAATAGATACATATAAGAATAGTCAGACTACATCAACAAAGTGTCAATATCATGCAGCGGCTTCAAATCCGAAGTGGTGGTTTGATGTGAAGTGGTAGTATAGTTGTCGGAGAAAGCACACGATAAGGAATGTGGAGCCAATAATTACATGTAGTCCGTGAAACCCAGTAGCTATAAAAAAGGTAGATCCGTACACTCCGTCGGAGATTGTAAAAGATGTCTCGTAGTATTCGGAGGCCTGTAATAGTGTAAAATATACGCCTAAGGAGATTGTAATAAATAGGCCTTGAAGTATGTGTTTACGATTGCCTTCTATTAAACTATGATGGGCTCAAGTAATAGATACTCCGGAGGCTAGGAGGACTGAGGTGTTGAGTAGAGGAACTTCTAGTGGGTTAAGAGGAATAATGCCGGTGGGAGGTCAGCAACCTCCAAGTTCAGGAGTAGGGGCTAGGCTGGAATGGTAAAAGGCTCAAAAGAAGCCTGCAAAGAAAAATACTTCTGATACAATAAAAAGAACTATTCCGTACCGTAGTCCTTTTTGTACAATAGGGGTGTGATGTCCTTGGAATGTGCCTTCTCGGATCACATCTCGTCATCACTGGTATATGGTTAGCAGGTTGGTTGTGAATCCTAATGTAAGTAGGGATATTGAGTTATAGTGAAATCATATGATAAGACCCGATGTTATAAGAAGGGCAGAAAGGGCTCCTGTTAGCGGTCATGGGCTTGGGTTAACTATATGGTAAGCGTGAGTTTGGTGGGTCATTAGGTGTTGTCATGTAAGTATAGACTTACTAGTAAGGTAAAGACATAGGCTTGAATTAAGGCAACAGCAAACTCTAGAATCGTAAATAGAATTAAAATAATAAAAGTGATGAAAGCTGTGGTCGCGCTAATATTAATAAGAGCTAAGGTAGCCCCTCCAATCAAATGGATTAGGAGGTGTCCTGCAGTAATATTGGCGGTTAATCGAACGGCTAGAGCTATGGGTTGAATGAATAGACTAATAGTTTCGATGATTACTAGTATTGGAATTAGGGGAAGAGGGGTGCCTTGGGGTAGAAAGTGTGCCAAGGATGCTTTGGTCTTATAGCGGAAACCGGTAATTACTGTCCCTGCTCATAGGGGGATTGCTATTCCGAGGTTTATAGAGAGTTGTGTCGTGGGCGTAAATGAGTGGGGTAGTAGTCCAAGTAGGTTAGTTGAACCAATGAATAGAATTAGTGATATAAGTATGAGAGCTCAGGTTCGTCCCTTTTGATTATGAATTGCTAGTATTTGTTTTGATGTTAATTGAATTAATCATTGCTGAATGGAGATTAACCGATTATTGATTAGGCGATTGGGTGCTGGGAATAAAATGGAAGGGAATATGACGATCAGTACTACAATAGGGAGACCTATTATTGAGGGGGCAGCGAAAGAGGCGAATAAATTTTCGTTCATTTGTTTTCTCAAGGATTATGTTGACTAGTGATTTTAGTAGACTTGGTTATTGGGTTTTCCGGGTAGTGGTGATTTGAAATTTTTAGTTGGAATAGAATGAAGAGGGTGAGAAATATTGAAAAGATTATAATAAATCAGGTGGATGTGTCTAGCTGTGGCATTTCATTAAGGGGAGGTTAAAACTCCCAGTCTTTAACTTAAAAGGTTAATGCTTTATAGCTTCTTAATGAGTAAGTCTAGTCTAGGTTATACTATTAAGGCAGATCAGGTTTCAAAATAAGATAGGGGGACTATTTCAAGAACAATGGGTATAAAGCTATGGTTAGATCCGCAGATTTCAGAGCACTGGCCATAATACAGTCCCGGTCGTATGGCTATAAGGGTGGTTTGGTTTAGTCGTCCTGGAATAGCGTCAGTTTTTAGACCTAGTGATGGAACAGCTCATGAATGCAAAACGTCTTCTGAAGAAATAAGTATTCGGATGGTTATTTCTATTGGGAGGACAACTCGGTTGTCTACTTCTAATAGTCGGAGTTCTCCTGGCTTTAATTCTTGTGTTGGGATTATGTAGGAGTCAAAGTTTAAGTCTTCATAATCAGTATATTCATAGCTTCAGTATCATTGGTGGCCTATTGTTTTCACGGTTAAAGAGGGGTTATTGATTTCGTCTATTATATAAAGGATTCGGAGGGAAGGTAGAGCGATTAGGATTAGGATAATGGCGGGTAGGATAGTTCATACTGTTTCTACTTCCTGTGCGTCTATTGTGCTTGTATGAGTTAATTTTGTAGTCAATATTAGGGAAATGATGTAGAGAACTAAAGAACTGATTAAGAATACAATTATTAGTGTATGGTCATGAAAATGAAGTAGCTCCTCTATAATAGGGGAGGTTGCGTCCTGTAATCCGAGTTGAAATGGGTACGCCATAGAGGTATATAGGGGTTTCACCTATAATTTAACCTTGACAAAGTTATGTAATATTTTACTAATACCTCCTGATTGAGAAAGACATAGTGGTTATGACATTGGCTTGAAACCAATTTTAGGGGGTTCGATTCCTTCCTTTCTTATTTTTGGATTACATATGTAGGTTCTTCGAACGTGTGATATGGAGGGGGACATCCATGTAGTCATTCAATATTAGTTGTAGTAAGTTCTACTATAGCAACTTCTCGTTTGGATGCAAAGGCCTCTCAGATTATAAAAATTATAAGCATCACCGCTGTAAGCGAGATAAACGATCCTATAGAGGAGACGGTATTTCAGGTGGTATATGCATCTGGATAGTCAGAGTACCGACGAGGTATTCCGGATAAACCTAGGAAATGCTGAGGGAAGAAAGTTATATTTACTCCCACAAATATAATTGTAAAGTGAATCTTTGCTCAAGTATCGTTAAGAGTATAACCTGAGAATAAGGGGAATCAGTGGGCAAATCCTCCCATAATGGCAAAAACTGCTCCCATTGAGAGCACATAGTGAAAATGAGCTACAACATAATACGTATCATGAAGAACGATGTCTAAGGACGAATTAGCTAGGACAATGCCTGTTAGCCCGCCTACTGTGAATAAGAAAATAAACCCTAAAGCTCATAGCATAGCTGGAGATCATTTAATATTGCCTCCGTGAAGTGTTGCCAGTCAACTAAATACTTTTACTCCTGTTGGAATAGCGATAATTATAGTGGCGGATGTGAAGTATGCTCGTGTGTCTACGTCTATTCCTACAGTAAACATATGGTGAGCTCATACGATAAAGCCTAAAAACCCAATAGATATTATTGCCCATACTATTCCTATATAGCCGAAAGGCTCTTTTTTCCCTGAGTAGTAAGTGACAATGTGAGAAATTATTCCGAACCCTGGCAGGATAAGAATGTAAACTTCAGGATGTCCGAAGAATCAGAATAAGTGTTGATATAGGATAGGGTCTCCTCCTCCAGCGGGATCGAAAAATGTCGTATTAAGATTACGGTCTGTTAAAAGTATTGTAATTCCAGCAGCCAGTACAGGCAGGGATAGTAGGAGTAGAACTGCTGTAATTAGTACTGATCATACAAATAGGGGGGTTTGATACTGGGATATTGCAGGGGGTTTTATGTTGATAATAGTAGTAATGAAATTAATTGCCCCTAAAATAGAAGAGACTCCGGCTAAATGTAAGGAGAAAATTGTAAGATCAACGGATGCTCCTGCATGGGCCAGATTGCCAGCCAGTGGGGGGTAAACGGTCCACCCCGTTCCTGCACCTGCTTCTACCATAGAAGATGCTAATAGTAGAAGAAAAGATGGAGGAAGAAGTCAGAAGCTCATGTTATTTATTCGGGGGAATGCCATGTCCGGAGCACCAATTATTAATGGCACTAGTCAGTTTCCAAAGCCCCCAATTATAATGGGCATGACTATGAAGAAGATTATTACGAAAGCATGGGCGGTTACGACGACGTTATAAATTTGATCGTCGCCTAGTAAAGTACCGGGCTGACCTAGTTCGGCTCGGATGAGGAGGCTCAAGGCAGTGCCTACTATGCCGGCTCATGCTCCAAATAGTAAGTATAAAGTACCAATATCTTTGTGATTAGTAGAGAACAGTCATCGGTTAATGAACATAGGTAAAATGGCTGATAAAAGCATTAGACTGTAAATCTAAAAATAGAGGTTTAAGTCCTCTTTTTGCCAAGCTCTGTGGTGAATTTTCATATTGAATTGCAAATTCAAAGAAGCAGCCTAGACGCCGCCGGGGCTTCTCCCGCCTTTTTTTTCTACGCGGCGGGAGAAGGTAGATTGAAGCCAGTTACTAGGGTATTTAGCTGTTAACTAAAATTTCGTGAGGTAGAAGCTCACCAATCTAGGGAGGGCTTAGCTTAATTAAAGTGTTTGATTTGCATTCAATTGATGTAAGATAGATTCTTGCAGCCCTTAGAGGTGATTTGGTCAGGGGTTAAGTGTATAGCACTTGCTTAGAGCTTTGAAGGCTCTTGGTCTGGTCTAACCTAAACTCCTAGTCCAAGACTGATAATATAGGTGTTAGCGGGAGTAGTATAGTTGAGATAATGATTAAGGGGGGTAGTAGGGTTGCCTTTTTTGTGTACTCGAATTGTCATTTTATTTTTATGTTATTTGTGGACGGGAATATGGTAAGTGCGGTGCTATATGTGAGTCGCAGGTAGAAATATAAGTTAAGTAGAGCGGTGATGGCTATTAGTGTTGGAATAATAATTATGTTATTTTTTGTTAATTCTTGAATAATTATTCATTTAGGGATGAAGCCAGATAATGGGGGTAGTCCTCCTAGGGATAATATTAAGATTAAGATTATGGAGGTGATTAGGGGAAATTTATTTCATATGTGGGATAAGGATAAGGTTGTGGTGGATGAGTTTAATATGAATAGTATGAAGGTAGATAGTGTTATTAGAATATATAAAGTTAAGTTTAGGATTATTATTGTAGGGTTGTAAATAATGATAGCGGCTATTCAGCCTATGTGGGCAATGGAGGAGTATGCTATGATTTTTCGTAGTTGAGTTTGATTTAGTCCGCCTCAGCCTCCTACTAGAACGGATGCGAGGGCTATTAGTATAAGAAGGTTGGTGTTAATTGATGGGGAGATTTGATATAGGATGGATATAGGTGCGATTTTTTGTCATGTTAGTAGGATTATTCCTGATATAAGTGTTACTCCTTGTGCTACTTCGGGAACTCAGAAGTGGAATGGAGATAGGCCTAGTTTTATTGTTAGGGCGGTGGTTATTATGATGGATGCGATGGGGTTTGAGATTTTTGAGATTACTCATTGGCCGGAGTAAAGAAGGTTAATGGTGACTCCTATTATTAGTAATATTGAGGCAGTAGCTTGTGTAAGAAAATATTTTGTAGAGGCTTCTATGGCTCGTGGATTATACTTTTTTATGAGGATAGGGATGATGGCTAGCATGTTTATTTCGAATCCAATTCAGATCAGTAATCAGTGCGAGCTTAGTATGACGATTATGGTCCCTGCCATGATAGTTGCTATAATAATAGTGAGAATAGGGGGTTTTATTAGTACGGGAAGGGTATAAACCAACATTTTCGGGGTATGGGCCCGATAGCTTAATTTAGCTGACCTTACTGTAGAATATAGTGTAAGTTTGGTAGCACGAAGATCTTTGAATTCTTAAGATTAGGTTCGAAGCCTATTATTCTAGAAATAAGAGGATTTAAACCTCTATTATTTACTCTATCAAAGTAACTCTTTTATCAGACATATTTCTTATGTTTGGGGTGGGATACTCGCGGTAATAATGGGTAAGGCAACATGTCATATGCATAGGGCTAAAGTTAGGGGTAGAAAATTTTTTCACAATAAGTGTATTAATTGATCATAGCGGAATCGAGGGTATGATGCTCGAATTCATAGGAAGCAGATAGTTAGTAAGAGGGTTTTTATAGTGAAGTTAATAGAGTAGAGTTCTGGTATAAATGGGTTGTGGAATGCACCGAAGAATAGAATTGTTGTGAGGATATTTATTATAATGATATTTGCGTACTCTGCTAGAAAGAATAGGGCAAAAGGACCCGCTGCATACTCTACGTTAAATCCAGAAACTAGTTCGGATTCTCCTTCAGTTAAGTCGAAGGGGGCTCGGTTAGTTTCTGCTAGAGTAGAAATGAATCATATCATGGCTAGGGGCCAGGCCGGAAAGATTAGTCATATATGTTCTTGGGTGATAATTAGTGTGGATAGTGTAAATGACCCGTTTATTAGGAGGACTGATAGGAGAATGATTGCTAGTGTTACTTCATATGAGATTGTTTGAGCTACTGCTCGGAGGGCTCCGATTAGAGCGTATTTGGAGTTTGAGGCTCATCCTGACCAAAGGATGGAGTATACGGCGAGACTTGATATTGCTAGTATGAATAGGACTCCTAAGTTTATATTAATGAGTGGGTAGGGCATTGGGAGAGGGATTCATATAGTTAGGGCTAGTGATAGAGCTAGAATGGGGGCTAGAATGAATATTGATATGGAGGATGTAAGTGGTCGTAGAGGTTCTTTTGTGAAGAGTTTTACTGCATCTGCGATTGGTTGAAGGAGGCCGTAGGGGCCTACGATATTAGGCCCTTTTCGAAGTTGTATGTAGCCTAAGACTTTTCGTTCAACGAGGGTGAGGAAGGCTACGGCAAGAAGGATTGGGATGATAAGAGAGATAATGTTGATAAAGAACATTTTGTTAGGGAGAGGAATTGAACCTCTGATAATAAAGGTTTAAGTTTTACGCAGTTACCGGGCTCTGCCACCCTAACAAAGCCCCTTTTCTCGGGCTTATGAGGAGATAAACTGGTTAGATTGAGTTGACTTCATCTATTAGTTTTAAGGCGCCTTTGTGAGGTAGGCCTTACATCCCTTGTCCTTTCGTACTGGGGGAGGTTATATAATAGATAGAAACCGACCTGGATTACTCCGGTCTGAACTCAGATCACGTAGGACTTTAATCGTTGAACAAACGAACCCTTAATAGCTGCTGCACCATTAGGATGTCCTGATCCAACATCGAGGTCGTAAACCCTATTGTCGATATGGACTCTTGAATAGGATTGCGCTGTTATCCCTAGGGTAACTTGTTCCGTTGATCAAAAATTATTGGATCAATAAGTGATGTTATATTTTGACTTGTGGGTCTAAATTTTAATCACTCGGGAGTTTTTTTATATTCCGAGGTCACCCCAACCTAAATTGCTAACCCACAATAATGGTGTAATGTTATGCCTTGTAGGTATTTAGTATCCATAAGTTTGGGTTAGTTAATTAAAGCTCCATAGGGTCTTCTCGTCTTATTGTGGCATTCCCGCCTCTTCACGGGAAGGTCAATTTCACTGATTGGGAATAAGAGACAGTTAAACCCTCGTGTGGCCATTCATACAAGTCCTTATTTAGAGAACAAATGATTATGCTACCTTTGCACGGTCAGGATACCGCGGCCGTTAAACAAGTGTCACTGGGCAGGCAGTGCCTCCAATACTAGAAATGCTGGAGGTGATGTTTTTGGTAAACAGGCGGGGTTTGTGTTTGCCGAGTTCCTTTTACTCCTTTTAATCTTTCCTTAAATGCATGCCTGTGTTGGGTTAACAATAGGGTAGATAAGTATTTCATTTTTGGGTTGATATTATCAGATTGTTAACTATCAGTGGTCTATCCGTTTCTGATATAAGCTTATGCGGGGAGAAAATAGTTCTTGTTACTCATACTAGCATTGTTGCTTCTATATTTAAATAGAATGGCCCAGGAGGTATAATTAGGAGTTGATGTAATATGATTGGGATTAAGTTATATTGTTTGTTGAGCTGGAACGCTTTCTCAATTGGTGGCTGCTTTTAAGCCAACTATGGTGATGTTAGTATATACTCTCTAATAAAGGTTGTATCCTGATTCTAAGAAGCTGTACCTTCTTAGACTATATTTTAAATTTACATTAAAATTTTGTTTTTTTTTAGGTAAATTTAAAGTTGAACTAAAATTCTGTTTGTGGGCAACCAGCTATCACCAGGCTCGTTAGGCTTTTCACCTCTACCCACAAATCTTCTCACTATTTTGCTACATAGATGAGTTGATCCTTTTAGATTGTTTATGGGTAGCTCGTCTGGTTTCGGGGAGCTTAGCTTAAGTTCTCTTTGTTAAGTCGTTTCTGGCTAGTTCATTATGCAAAAGGTAAAAGGGGTAATCTTTGCTGTTTAATACTGTTAAGATGTCTTTCATCATTCCCTTACGGTACTATCTCTATCGCTCCAATTAAAATTTCTATCTCCTATACTTTTATTATTTAACTAAATGTTTTACTTTATATGTCTGTGATACTTAAGTTTGGGGTTAGTTGGGCTAGCTTTTGTTCAAAGTGGTCATAAGTAATGAAATCTTCTGGGTGTAGGCCAGACGCTTTAGTTAAGCTACACTTTGATTAATCCAAGCACACCTTCCGGTATGCTTACCTTGTTACGACTTGTCTCCTCTTGTGTCTTAGTTAAGTTAATATGGTTATGGTTGTGTCTTATTACTTGAGGAGGGTGACGGGCGGTGTGTGCGTGCTTCATGGCCCTATTCAATTAAGCTCTCTATTCTTAATTTACTACTAAATCCTCCTTCAGTTTTTAATTTCATAAAAACGTTCGTGGAATGTTCTTGGGTAGAAAATGTAGCCCATTTCTTCCCACCCCATAAGTTACACCTTGACCTAACTTTTTTATGTAAAATGATTGTGCTTACTATTCTACCTTTTGAGGGTTTGCTGAAGATGGCGGTATATAGACTGAATTAGCAAAGGGTGGTGAGGTTTATCGGGGTTTATCGATTATAGAACAGGCTCCTCTAGAGGGATATAAAGCACCGCCAAGTCCTTTGAGTTTTAAGCTATTGCTAGTAGTCCTCTGGCGAATTATTTTGTTGTAAAATTATCTATGTTTAGGGCTAAGCATAGTGGGGTATCTAATCCCAGTTTGGGTCTTAGCTATCGTGTAGTCAGATTATTATAAAGTCACTTTCGTGGTCTATTTTATGGTAACTGTAGCTTTTTACGGCTTAGTTAAGTTTTAACTTTAGTGCAAAGGTATCTTAAACACGCTTTACGCCGTGGGCCTATTAGTTTGGGTTAATCGTATGACCGCGGTGGCTGGCACGAAATTTACCAACCCTTTTTAGTATGGCTTAGTCAAACTTTCGTTTATGGCTTAATTTTTATCACTGCTGTATCCCGTGGGGGTGTGGCTTAGCAAGGTGTTATGAGCTACTTAAGAGTGTGCTTGATACCTGCTCCTTTAGATCACTGCTGATTTTAAGGGCATTCTCACTGGGGCGTGGAGACTTGCATGTGTAAGTCTACTAAGAACTAATAGGAAGGCTAGGACCAAACCTTTGTGTTTATGGAGTCGTGCGACTCATCTTGGCATTTTCAGTGCCTTGCTTTATTAATTAAGCTACATTAACTTATACTGAAATTGTAGTGTGTATAATAAATAAAATACATAGTAAATATGAGAGGAAAAAAAAAGGGGATGCTATCTATAGATAGACCACGAGATCGAATGCGTGTAAGACTGTTGTGTTAAGTTAACTAGAGTAGCAATACATTTGTATACAATTTAAATAAAGCTTGTGAGTATTGTATGCACTTAGTCCTGTTTTTGGGGTTTGGCAGGACATAAATAAGTGTATAATAGATGACATGAGTTTATGGGGGGTAAGGGGGGTTTGTATAAGTTAACTTAATGTCTTGCGCGTGTACGTACGTGTACACACGTGTACGTACGTGTACACACGTGTACGTACGTGTACACACGTGTACGTACGTGTACACACGTGTACGTACGTGTACACACGTGTACGTACGTGTACACACGTGTACGTACGTGTACACACGTGTCGTACGTGTACACACGTGTACGTACGTGTACACACGTGTACGTACGTGTACACACGTGTACGTACGTGTACACACGTGTACGTACGTGTACACACGTGTACGTACGTGTACACACGTGTACGTACGTGTACACACGTGTACGTACGTTACACACGTGTGTCCTAGAATTATATGTCCTGAAACCATTGACTGAATAGCACCTTGATTTTATGCGTGAGTTGATAAATGATAATGAATAAGTCCAGCTACAAGTTATTTGACTGCATTAGGGCCGCGACGGGCATATTCCCTGAGAGCAGAAGATAAGTTAGAGTTAGTGCCGTTGCGGTCATAGATGAGTGATAGCAGATTCCCCCCCTAAAAATAAAAGATACCAAATGCATGACACCACAGTTATGTGTGATCATGGGCTGATTAGTCACTAGTCCATCGAGATGTCCCATTTGCGAGAATTAGTAGGATTGGAATAAATAGAGTCATGGCCCTGAGGTAAGAACCAGATGCCAGGTATAGTTTCATGATAGTAACCCCCACATTAGCATGGGCCCGGAGCGAGAAGAGTGACATTACAGGCAAGGATTGATGGTTTCTCGAGGCATGGTGATTAAGCCCTTATTGGACTAAGTGATATGCATCTAGTTACTGTTGAGGATCAATGGGTTGTGGAATTGGACTAGACATGTCCTATGTAAAGATATAATATCATGTACATGCTTATATGCATGGGGCAAGCCATTAATGCACGACGTACATAGGGGAGGGAAAGAAGGATTTTTTGGAGATACTGACATAGCACAGTAGAGGTGGTCCAATATATGAATGTAGGGGGTGTCAGGGAATAGTTTAAGAAGAATTTCAGCTTTGGGTGCTGATGGTGGAGCAAGAGCTTCTTCCTTGAGTCTTAGGGAGGGCGACTACTCTCCATTTTTGGTTTACAAGACCAAGGTAATGATTATACTACAAAGACTCTTCATTTTAGAAGATTATTTTCGATAACGCTAATTGTTGGCATTAGAATCAATAGGATGGTGAAATATAGAATTGAGGCGACCTGTCCGATAATGATGAAAGGGTGTTCAACTGGCTGTCCTCCAATCCAAGTTAAAGTGAGAAGATCGGCGACTAAAAGTCAGAATAGGCATTGGCTGAGGGGTCGGAATATTATACTGCGTTGCTTAGATGTGTGGAGGAATGGAATGAATGCTAAAATTAGGATGGAGAATACTAGGGCGAGTACACCTCCTAATTTATTAGGGATAGATCGTAGGATGGCATAGGCGAATAGGAAGTATCATTCAGGTTTGATATGTGGAGGGGTGTTTAGGGGGTTTGCAGGGGTGTAGTTGTCTGGATCTCCTAATAGGTCTGGTGAAAATAAAACTAGTGATATTAAGACTAGGAGCAGGAGTAGGATTCCTAGGATATCTTTAATTGTGTAGTAGGGGTGAAACGGAATTTTGTCTGAGTCTGATGTGATTCCTGAGGGGTTGTTGGATCCGGTTTCGTGTAGAAATAGGAGGTGTACTATTGCTAGAGCTGCGATGATGAATGGAAAGATAAAATGAAATGCAAAGAATCGTGTTAAGGTTGCTTTGTCTACTGAGAAGCCACCTCAGATTCACTCTACTAAGTTGGTTCCGATATAGGGGATGGCGGAGAGAAGGTTAGTGATTACAGTTGCCCCTCAAAATGATATTTGTCCTCACGGCAGTACATAGCCTATGAATGCTGTGGCTATGGTTGCGAATAGTAGTACAATTCCAATGTTTCATGTTTCTATGAATACATAGGATCCATAGTATAGGCCTCGTCCCACATGTATGAATAGGCAGATGAAGAATATGGAAGCGCCATTTGCATGTATATAGCGGATAATTCAGCCGTAGTTAACGTCTCGACAGATGTGGGTGACCGATGAAAAAGCTGTGGCCGTGTCCGATGTGTAGTGTATAGCTAGAAATAAACCTGTTAGAATCTGTAGAATCAAGCATACTCCTAATAAGGACCCGAAATTCCATCAAGCAGAGATGTTAGATGGCGCTGGGAGGTCAATGAATGAATTGTTGACAATTTTGGCTAGTGGGTGGGTTTTTCGAATGTTGGTCATTAATGTTCTTATAGTTGAAATACAACGATGATTTTTCATGTCATTAGTCATGGTTAAATTCCATGTAGGAATAATGATAACATACATTGTATTTATTTTAAGTATCGTTTTTGTGATGAGTTTTGTGGGTTTTGCCACTAAACCATCTCCTATTTATGGTGGGCTTGTGCTAATTATTAGCGGTGGGATTGGTTGTGCGATTGTTCTGAATTTTGGGGGTTCTTTTTTAGGGCTGATAGTGTTTTTAATTTATTTGGGGGGTATATTAGTAGTATTTGGTTATACAACTGCTATGGCTACTGAGCAATACCCTGAGGTGTGAGTTTCAAATAAGGCTGTTCTAGCGGCTTTTATTACTGGTCTATTGTCTGAGTTGTTGACTGCTTGCTATATTTTGAAGGATGATGAGGTGGAGGTAGTATTAAAGTTTAATGGAATAGGGGATTGGGTAATTTATGATACGGGGGACTCTGGGTTTTTTAGTGAAGAGGCTATGGGTATTGCGGCTTTATATAGTTATGGAACCTGGTTGGTGATTGTTACAGGTTGGTCGCTGTTAACTGGTGTGTTGGTTATCATGGAAGTTACCCGTGGTAATTAAGGATTAGTAGGCTGAGAATTATAGTTAGTATGAACGATAGGAAATAGAGCTTGATGAGACCCTTTTGATTTGAAATAAGGGTAGAAGATTTTATTTGGAAATACGAGATTGATTTGGGTAGGATGTTTTCTAGTCAGATGGAGTCCAGAAGTATAGATGCTGATTTCTGGCTGATGGTTAAACTTGTTTTAGGTGTGAGGCGGTGCATAATGGTTGGATAATAGCCAAGGAGGGTGGAAAATTTAAAGTAATTAGATGGATAGTTAAATTTGAGTCCTTGTATGGTAAGGTTTAGTTCTAGTGCCAGGATGAAACCCAAGATAGTTACTGCAAGGGCTATCATTTTTAGATAATGAGGCATAGTTATCTGTGGGATGGTGGTGGGTGTGATGCTGTGGGAGATAATGTATCCTGCAAATACACTTCCGATAAGGAGTCGTTTAATAGAGTTAATTAGGAGAGGATTATTCTCGTTGATAAGGATTATAGGGGAGAAGCGGGGCTGGCCTAGTAGAGCGAAGAATATAATTCGGGTGCTGTAGGCAGCGGTTAGGGATGTGGCAACGAGTGTAATTAAGAGGGCTCAGGCGTTGGTATTCGACGTGTTAGCGGACTCGATGATCAGGTCTTTGGAGTAGAATCCTGTAAGGAAAGGTATGCCTGTTAATGCGAGGCTTCCGACAATCAGGGAAGTTGTGGTGAAGGGAAGGACTTTAAATAGGCCACCTATCTTTCGAATGTCTTGTTCATCGTTTAGGCTGTGGATAATTGACCCTGAACATATGAATAACATAGCTTTAAAAAATGCGTGAGTGCAGATGTGTAAGAAGGCTAGGTAAGGCTGGTTAATGCCAATTGTTACTATTATTAGGCCTAGTTGGCTTGAGGTAGAGAACGCTACAATTTTTTTGATATCGTTCTGTGTAAGAGCGCAGATTGCAGTAAATAGTGTAGTAATAGCCCCTAAGCATAAAGTGAGGGTTTGAATAGTTTGATTATGCTCTATTAGTGGATGAAAGCGGATAAGAAGAAATACTCCTGCTACAACTATTGTGCTTGAGTGAAGTAGGGCTGATACAGGAGTGGGGCCTTCTATGGCTGAGGGGAGTCAGGGATGTAAGCCGAATTGAGCAGATTTACCGGTAGCTGCTAATAGTAAGCCAAGTAGCGGCAAATTAAAATTATCGTTTGTTGTAATAAAGATTTGTTGAAGGTCTCATGTGTTTAAGTTCAATAGAAACCATGCTATGGTTATAATGAAGCCTACATCTCCAATACGGTTATAGAGGATAGCTTGTAGGGCAGCTGTATTTGCATCGGTTCGGCCGTATCATCATCCAATAAGTAAAAATGATATAATGCCAACTCCTTCTCAGCCAATGAATAGTTGGAATATGTTGTTTGCGGTGACTAAGACTATTATAGTAATAAGAAATAAGAGAAGATACTTGAAAAATCGGTTAATATAAGGATCGGAGTGTATATATCATATAGAAAACTCTATAATAGACCACGTGACAAAAAGGGCTACGGGCACAAAGATTATTGAGAAGTAGTCTAATTTAAAACTCATGGATAGTTTTATGGTCTGGATTGTTATTCAATGTCAGTTTGAAACAATTGTTTCCTGTCCTGAGTAGATGAATATTATTGTGGGAATTATGCTAATTATGAATGCGTAAGAAGTAGCGGTTTTTACATAGTATGGGTATAGCTTATTTTTGTAGAGTTTAGTAGAGGTTATAATGATGGGCAAAGTAAGAATGACTAGAGCTGTGATTATGCATGAAGTAAATATATTTATTACTTTTATTTGGAGTTGCACCAATTTTTTGGTTCCTAAGACCAATGGATTACTTCTATCCTATAAAAGTTGAAAAAGCCATGTTCTTATACATGGGAGCATGAGTTAGCAGTTCTTGCAGTACTTTTTCGGTAAGCAAAAAGGTTTGAGCTTTTATTATTAGATTCACAATCTAATGTTTTTGTTAAACTATGCTTACAGTAGATGGGACCGAGAATAATTTTAGGGTTAAGGGATAGGAGGAGTAGAGGCAGTAGATGCAAGGTTATTAGGGCATTTTCTCGTGTGAATGACGGTTTGATATTTTTGATATGGTGGGAATATTTACCACGCTGTGTGGTGATTAGTATATAAAGTGAGTATAGGGCAGTGATGGTGATGTTAATTCCTATTAGAATAATAGTAATGTTGGATCATGAGAATGAGGATATCACTACAAATAGTTCTCCGATAAGATTAATTGTTGGAGGAAGAGCCAGATTTGTGAGGCTTGCTAATAACCATCAGGCTGCTATCAGGGGAAGGAGGGTTTGAAGTCCTCGTGCGAGAATCATAGTACGGCTATGGATTCGTTCGTAATTGGAGTTGGCTAAGCAGAATAGCATCGAGGATGTTAAACCATGGGCAATTATTAGGGCTGTTGCACCTATATAACTTCATGGTGTTTGAATAAGAACCGCTACAATAACGAGTGCCATATGACTAACTGAGGAGTATGCAATTAGGGATTTTAGATCTGTTTGACGGAGACAGATAGAGCTTGTTATGATTATGCCTCATAGAGATAATATTATGAAAGGATACGCTATGAAGTTGGTCAGGGGGTTTAGTAGGGTTGTAATTCGTATCATGCCATAGCCTCCTAATTTCAGGAGTACGGCGGCAAGTACCATGGAGCCGGCAATAGGGGCCTCTACGTGTGCTTTTGGTAGTCACAAGTGGAGGCCGTATAGAGGTATCTTTACTATGAATGCTATCATGCATGCCAATCATAAGAAAACATTAGATCAGGAGTTTGGCAGAGGTTGAATTCAGTATTGAATTATGAGAAAATTTAGGGAGCCCATGAAATTGTGGATGTAAAGGAGAGCTACTAGGAGTGGGAGAGATCCTATTAAAGTATAAAATAAGAAGTAGAGCCCTGCGTTTAGTCGTTCAGTTTGATTCCCCCATCGGGTAATAATGATCAGGGTTGGGATTAGTGTTGCCTCAAATAGGATGTAAAAGAAGATAAGTTCAGAGGCGGTGAAAGTTATAATTAGGAACAACTGGAGAAGAATCAGTATTGAAATATATAGTTTTTTTCGAGTTAAGGGTTCTTTTGATAAATGGTGTTGGCTTGCTATAAGTATAAGGGGTAGAAGTCATGTTGTAAGTGCTAGTAGCGGTGCTGATAGGGAGTCAGAGAAAAATATTAAGGAGGGGTTCAATGTATTATCATTTGGTTGATTCAGGTAGAATAAGCTGATTAAGCTGATTAGCAAACCATATGTTGTCGTGTTAATTCAGATTATGTTAGGCTTTGATACTCATGTAAGGGGGATCAGTATGATAGTGGGGATGATAATTTTTAGCATTGTAAGAGGTTTAGGTTTTGTACGTAATCAGTCCCGTAGGTGTTAGATACTATAACTAGTAGAGATAGTCCTAATGCTGCTTCGCAGGCAGCAAATACTAGTAGTACGATTGGTATCATGCTGGCTAATGTAAGGTGGTTGTTGAGAATAGTTACAGATATTATTACAAATAGTGATAATATTATGCCCTCTAAGCATAGTAGCGATGATATTAGGTGTGATCGATAAACAAGTATACCTATTAGAGAAAGAATGAATGCCAGAAAGATATTAATATATACTATGGACATATGATAATTATGAGATAAATCATAATCTAATGAGTCGAAATCATTTGTTTTGGCTTAAACTAATTATCATATTCGGTTCATTCTAGCCCCTTTTCGGTTCATTCGTACGCTAGGCTTGCAGCTAGGAGGGAGATTAGTAGGAGTGCTATGATAAGTATTGTTGTCAACTTGTTGGTTTGTGACGCTCAGGGAAGTGGGAGTAGGAGTGCGATTTCTAGGTCGAAAAGCAGGAATGTGATGGCAACTAGGAAGAATTTTATAGAGAAAGGTAGGCGAGCAGATCCCATGGGGTCAAAACCACATTCGTAGGGGCTTGTCTTGTCTGTATAAATATTTAGTTGGGGAAGTCAGAATGCGATTAGTACAAGTAAGGACGCTAGGGTTACATTAGTTATCAAGGTTAGTATTACGTTTATTACTTCTTTCCAGGTTGATCTGGAGCTAACTGATTGGAAGTCAATTGTACTAGTTATACTAAAGAAATAGGATCCTCATCAATAAATAGATACATATAAGAATAGTCAGACTACATCAACAAAGTGTCAATATCATGCAGCGGCTTCAAATCCGAAGTGGTGGTTTGATGTGAAGTGGTAGTATAGTTGTCGGAGAAAGCACACGATAAGGAATGTGGAGCCAATAATTACATGTAGTCCGTGAAACCCAGTAGCTATAAAAAAGGTAGATCCGTACACTCCGTCGGAGATTGTAAAAGATGTCTCGTAGTATTCGGAGGCCTGTAATAGTGTAAAATATACGCCTAAGGAGATTGTAATAAATAGGCCTTGAAGTATGTGTTTACGATTGCCTTCTATTAAACTATGATGGGCTCAAGTAATAGATACTCCGGAGGCTAGGAGGACTGAGGTGTTGAGTAGAGGAACTTCTAGTGGGTTAAGAGGAATAATGCCGGTGGGAGGTCAGCAACCTCCAAGTTCAGGAGTAGGGGCTAGGCTGGAATGGTAAAAGGCTCAAAAGAAGCCTGCAAAGAAAAATACTTCTGATACAATAAAAAGAACTATTCCGTACCGTAGTCCTTTTTGTACAATAGGGGTGTGATGTCCTTGGAATGTGCCTTCTCGGATCACATCTCGTCATCACTGGTATATGGTTAGCAGGTTGGTTGTGAATCCTAATGTAAGTAGGGATATTGAGTTATAGTGAAATCATATGATAAGACCCGATGTTATAAGAAGGGCAGAAAGGGCTCCTGTTAGCGGTCATGGGCTTGGGTTAACTATATGGTAAGCGTGAGTTTGGTGGGTCATTAGGTGTTGTCATGTAAGTATAGACTTACTAGTAAGGTAAAGACATAGGCTTGAATTAAGGCAACAGCAAACTCTAGAATCGTAAATAGAATTAAAATAATAAAAGTGATGAAAGCTGTGGTCGCGCTAATATTAATAAGAGCTAAGGTAGCCCCTCCAATCAAATGGATTAGGAGGTGTCCTGCAGTAATATTGGCGGTTAATCGAACGGCTAGAGCTATGGGTTGAATGAATAGACTAATAGTTTCGATGATTACTAGTATTGGAATTAGGGGAAGAGGGGTGCCTTGGGGTAGAAAGTGTGCCAAGGATGCTTTGGTCTTATAGCGGAAACCGGTAATTACTGTCCCTGCTCATAGGGGGATTGCTATTCCGAGGTTTATAGAGAGTTGTGTCGTGGGCGTAAATGAGTGGGGTAGTAGTCCAAGTAGGTTAGTTGAACCAATGAATAGAATTAGTGATATAAGTATGAGAGCTCAGGTTCGTCCCTTTTGATTATGAATTGCTAGTATTTGTTTTGATGTTAATTGAATTAATCATTGCTGAATGGAGATTAACCGATTATTGATTAGGCGATTGGTGCTGGGAATAAAATGGAAGGGAATATGACGATCAGTACTACAATAGGGAGACCTATTATTGAGGGGGCAGCGAAAGAGGCGAATAAATTTTCGTTCATTTGTTTTCTCAAGGATTATGTTGACTAGTGATTTTAGTAGACTTGGTTATTGGGTTTTCCGGGTAGTGGTGATTTGAAATTTTTAGTTGGAATAGAATGAAGAGGGTGAGAAATATTGAAAAGATTATAATAAATCAGGTGGATGTGTCTAGCTGTGGCATTTCATTAAGGGGAGGTTAAAACTCCCAGTCTTTAACTTAAAAGGTTAATGCTTTATAGCTTCTTAATGAGTAAGTCTAGTCTAGGTTATACTATTAAGGCAGATCAGGTTTCAAAATAAGATAGGGGGACTATTTCAAGAACAATGGGTATAAAGCTATGGTTAGATCCGCAGATTTCAGAGCACTGGCATAATACAGTCCCGGTCGTATGGCTATAAGGGTGGTTTGGTTTAGTCGTCCTGGAATAGCGTCAGTTTTTAGACCTAGTGATGGAACAGCTCATGAATGCAAAACGTCTTCTGAAGAAATAAGTATTCGGATGGTTATTTCTATTGGGAGGACAACTCGGTTGTCTACTTCTAATAGTCGGAGTTCTCCTGGCTTTAATTCTTGTGTTGGGATTATGTAGGAGTCAAAGTTTAAGTCTTCATAATCAGTATATTCATAGCTTCAGTATCATTGGTGGCCTATTGTTTTCACGGTTAAAGAGGGGTTATTGATTTCGTCTATTATATAAAGGATTCGGAGGGAAGGTAGAGCGATTAGGATTAGGATAATGGCGGGTAGGATAGTTCATACTGTTTCTACTTCCTGTGCGTCTATTGTGCTTGTATGAGTTAATTTTGTAGTCAATATTAGGGAAATGATGTAGAGAACTAAAGAACTGATTAAGAATACAATTATTAGTGTATGGTCATGAAAATGAAGTAGCTCCTCTATAATAGGGGAGGTTGCGTCCTGTAATCCGAGTTGAAATGGGTACGCCATAGAGGTATATAGGGGTTTCACCTATAATTTAACCTTGACAAAGTTATGTAATATTTTACTAATACCTCCTGATTGAGAAAGACATAGTGGTTATGACATTGGCTTGAAACCAATTTTAGGGGGTTCGATTCCTTCCTTTCTTATTTTTGGATTACATATGTAGGTTCTTCGAACGTGTGATATGGAGGGGGACATCCATGTAGTCATTCAATATTAGTTGTAGTAAGTTCTACTATAGCAACTTCTCGTTTGGATGCAAAGGCCTCTCAGATTATAAAAATTATAAGCATCACCGCTGTAAGCGAGATAAACGATCCTATAGAGGAGACGGTATTTCAGGTGGTATATGCATCTGGATAGTCAGAGTACCGACGAGGTATTCCGGATAAACCTAGGAAATGCTGAGGGAAGAAAGTTATATTTACTCCCACAAATATAATTGTAAAGTGAATCTTTGCTCAAGTATCGTTAAGAGTATAACCTGAGAATAAGGGGAATCAGTGGGCAAATCCTCCCATAATGGCAAAAACTGCTCCCATTGAGAGCACATAGTGAAAATGAGCTACAACATAATACGTATCATGAAGAACGATGTCTAAGGACGAATTAGCTAGGACAATGCCTGTTAGCCCGCCTACTGTGAATAAGAAAATAAACCCTAAAGCTCATAGCATAGCTGGAGATCATTTAATATTGCCTCCGTGAAGTGTTGCCAGTCAACTAAATACTTTTACTCCTGTTGGAATAGCGATAATTATAGTGGCGGATGTGAAGTATGCTCGTGTGTCTACGTCTATTCCTACAGTAAACATATGGTGAGCTCATACGATAAAGCCTAAAAACCCAATAGATATTATTGCCCATACTATTCCTATATAGCCGAAAGGCTCTTTTTTCCCTGAGTAGTAAGTGACAATGTGAGAAATTATTCCGAACCCTGGCAGGATAAGAATGTAAACTTCAGGATGTCCGAAGAATCAGAATAAGTGTTGATATAGGATAGGGTCTCCTCCTCCAGCGGGATCGAAAAATGTCGTATTAAGATTACGGTCTGTTAAAAGTATTGTAATTCCAGCAGCCAGTACAGGCAGGGATAGTAGGAGTAGAACTGCTGTAATTAGTACTGATCATACAAATAGGGGGGTTTGATACTGGGATATTGCAGGGGGTTTTATGTTGATAATAGTAGTAATGAAATTAATTGCCCCTAAAATAGAAGAGACTCCGGCTAAATGTAAGGAGAAAATTGTAAGATCAACGGATGCTCCTGCATGGGCCAGATTGCCAGCCAGTGGGGGGTAAACGGTCCACCCCGTTCCTGCACCTGCTTCTACCATAGAAGATGCTAATAGTAGAAGAAAAGATGGAGGAAGAAGTCAGAAGCTCATGTTATTTATTCGGGGGAATGCCATGTCCGGAGCACCAATTATTAATGGCACTAGTCAGTTTCCAAAGCCCCCAATTATAATGGGCATGACTATGAAGAAGATTATTACGAAAGCATGGGCGGTTACGACGACGTTATAAATTTGATCGTCGCCTAGTAAAGTACCGGGCTGACCTAGTTCGGCTCGGATGAGGAGGCTCAAGGCAGTGCCTACTATGCCGGCTCATGCTCCAAATAGTAAGTATAAAGTACCAATATCTTTGTGATTAGTAGAGAACAGTCATCGGTTAATGAACATAGGTAAAATGGCTGATAAAAGCATTAGACTGTAAATCTAAAAATAGAGGTTTAAGTCCTCTTTTTGCCAAGCTCTGTGGTGAATTTTCATATTGAATTGCAAATTCAAAGAAGCAGCCTAGACGCCGCCGGGGCTTCTCCCGCCTTTTTTTTCTACGCGGCGGGAGAAGGTAGATTGAAGCCAGTTACTAGGGTATTTAGCTGTTAACTAAAATTTCGTGAGGTAGAAGCTCACCAATCTAGGGAGGGCTTAGCTTAATTAAAGTGTTTGATTTGCATTCAATTGATGTAAGATAGATTCTTGCAGCCCTTAGAGGTGATTTGGTCAGGGGTTAAGTGTATAGCACTTGCTTAGAGCTTTGAAGGCTCTTGGTCTGGTCTAACCTAAACTCCTAGTCCAAGACTGATAATATAGGTGTTAGCGGGAGTAGTATAGTTGAGATAATGATTAAGGGGGGTAGTAGGGTTGCCTTTTTTGTGTACTCGAATTGTCATTTTATTTTTATGTTATTTGTGGACGGGAATATGGTAAGTGCGGTGCTATATGTGAGTCGCAGGTAGAAATATAAGTTAAGTAGAGCGGTGATGGCTATTAGTGTTGGAATAATAATTATGTTATTTTTTGTTAATTCTTGAATAATTATTCATTTAGGGATGAAGCCAGATAATGGGGGTAGTCCTCCTAGGGATAATATTAAGATTAAGATTATGGAGGTGATTAGGGGAAATTTATTTCATATGTGGGATAAGGATAAGGTTGTGGTGGATGAGTTTAATATGAATAGTATGAAGGTAGATAGTGTTATTAGAATATATAAAGTTAAGTTTAGGATTATTATTGTAGGGTTGTAAATAATGATAGCGGCTATTCAGCCTATGTGGGCAATGGAGGAGTATGCTATGATTTTTCGTAGTTGAGTTTGATTTAGTCCGCCTCAGCCTCCTACTAGAACGGATGCGAGGGCTATTAGTATAAGAAGGTTGGTGTTAATTGATGGGGAGATTTGATATAGGATGGATATAGGTGCGATTTTTTGTCATGTTAGTAGGATTATTCCTGATATAAGTGTTACTCCTTGTGCTACTTCGGGAACTCAGAAGTGGAATGGAGATAGGCCTAGTTTTATTGTTAGGGCGGTGGTTATTATGATGGATGCGATGGGGTTTGAGATTTTTGAGATTACTCATTGGCCGGAGTAAAGAAGGTTAATGGTGACTCCTATTATTAGTAATATTGAGGCAGTAGCTTGTGTAAGAAAATATTTTGTAGAGGCTTCTATGGCTCGTGGATTATACTTTTTTATGAGGATAGGGATGATGGCTAGCATGTTTATTTCGAATCCAATTCAGATCAGTAATCAGTGCGAGCTTAGTATGACGATTATGGTCCCTGCCATGATAGTTGCTATAATAATAGTGAGAATAGGGGGTTTTATTAGTACGGGAAGGGTATAAACCAACATTTTCGGGGTATGGGCCCGATAGCTTAATTTAGCTGACCTTACTGTAGAATATAGTGTAAGTTTGGTAGCACGAAGATCTTTGAATTCTTAAGATTAGGTTCGAAGCCTATTATTCTAGAAATAAGAGGATTTAAACCTCTATTATTTACTCTATCAAAGTAACTCTTTTATCAGACATATTTCTTATGTTTGGGGTGGGATACTCGCGGTAATAATGGGTAAGGCAACATGTCATATGCATAGGGCTAAAGTTAGGGGTAGAAAATTTTTTCACAATAAGTGTATTAATTGATCATAGCGGAATCGAGGGTATGATGCTCGAATTCATAGGAAGCAGATAGTTAGTAAGAGGGTTTTTATAGTGAAGTTAATAGAGTAGAGTTCTGGTATAAATGGGTTGTGGAATGCACCGAAGAATAGAATTGTTGTGAGGATATTTATTATAATGATATTTGCGTACTCTGCTAGAAAGAATAGGGCAAAAGGACCCGCTGCATACTCTACGTTAAATCCAGAAACTAGTTCGGATTCTCCTTCAGTTAAGTCGAAGGGGGCTCGGTTAGTTTCTGCTAGAGTAGAAATGAATCATATCATGGCTAGGGGCCAGGCCGGAAAGATTAGTCATATATGTTCTTGGGTGATAATTAGTGTGGATAGTGTAAATGACCCGTTTATTAGGAGGACTGATAGGAGAATGATTGCTAGTGTTACTTCATATGAGATTGTTTGAGCTACTGCTCGGAGGGCTCCGATTAGAGCGTATTTGGAGTTTGAGGCTCATCCTGACCAAAGGATGGAGTATACGGCGAGACTTGATATTGCTAGTATGAATAGGACTCCTAAGTTTATATTAATGAGTGGGTAGGGCATTGGGAGAGGGATTCATATAGTTAGGGCTAGTGATAGAGCTAGAATGGGGGCTAGAATGAATATTGATATGGAGGATGTAAGTGGTCGTAGAGGTTCTTTTGTGAAGAGTTTTACTGCATCTGCGATTGGTTGAAGGAGGCCGTAGGGGCCTACGATATTAGGCCCTTTTCGAAGTTGTATGTAGCCTAAGACTTTTCGTTCAACGAGGGTGAGGAAGGCTACGGCAAGAAGGATTGGGATGATAAGAGAGATAATGTTGATAAAGAACATTTTGTTAGGGAGAGGAATTGAACCTCTGATAATAAAGGTTTAAGTTTTACGCAGTTACCGGGCTCTGCCACCCTAACAAAGCCCCTTTTCTCGGGCTTATGAGGAGATAAACTGGTTAGATTGAGTTGACTTCATCTATTAGTTTTAAGGCGCCTTTGTGAGGTAGGCCTTACATCCCTTGTCCTTTCGTACTGGGGGAGGTTATATAATAGATAGAAACCGACCTGGATTACTCCGGTCTGAACTCAGATCACGTAGGACTTTAATCGTTGAACAAACGAACCCTTAATAGCTGCTGCACCATTAGGATGTCCTGATCCAACATCGAGGTCGTAAACCCTATTGTCGATATGGACTCTTGAATAGGATTGCGCTGTTATCCCTAGGGTAACTTGTTCCGTTGATCAAAAATTATTGGATCAATAAGTGATGTTATATTTTGACTTGTGGGTCTAAATTTTAATCACTCGGGAGTTTTTTTATATTCCGAGGTCACCCCAACCTAAATTGCTAACCCACAATAATGGTGTAATGTTATGCCTTGTAGGTATTTAGTATCCATAAGTTTGGGTTAGTTAATTAAAGCTCCATAGGGTCTTCTCGTCTTATTGTGGCATTCCCGCCTCTTCACGGGAAGGTCAATTTCACTGATTGGGAATAAGAGACAGTTAAACCCTCGTGTGGCCATTCATACAAGTCCTTATTTAGAGAACAAATGATTATGCTACCTTTGCACGGTCAGGATACCGCGGCCGTTAAACAAGTGTCACTGGGCAGGCAGTGCCTCCAATACTAGAAATGCTGGAGGTGATGTTTTTGGTAAACAGGCGGGGTTTGTGTTTGCCGAGTTCCTTTTACTCCTTTTAATCTTTCCTTAAATGCATGCCTGTGTTGGGTTAACAATAGGGTAGATAAGTATTTCATTTTTGGGTTGATATTATCAGATTGTTAACTATCAGTGGTCTATCCGTTTCTGATATAAGCTTATGCGGGGAGAAAATAGTTCTTGTTACTCATACTAGCATTGTTGCTTCTATATTTAAATAGAATGGCCCAGGAGGTATAATTAGGAGTTGATGTAATATGATTGGGATTAAGTTATATTGTTTGTTGAGCTGGAACGCTTTCTCAATTGGTGGCTGCTTTTAAGCCAACTATGGTGATGTTAGTATATACTCTCTAATAAAGGTTGTATCCTGATTCTAAGAAGCTGTACCTTCTTAGACTATATTTTAAATTTACATTAAAATTTTGTTTTTTTTTAGGTAAATTTAAAGTTGAACTAAAATTCTGTTTGTGGGCAACCAGCTATCACCAGGCTCGTTAGGCTTTTCACCTCTACCCACAAATCTTCTCACTATTTTGCTACATAGATGAGTTGATCCTTTTAGATTGTTTATGGGTAGCTCGTCTGGTTTCGGGGAGCTTAGCTTAAGTTCTCTTTGTTAAGTCGTTTCTGGCTAGTTCATTATGCAAAAGGTAAAAGGGGTAATCTTTGCTGTTTAATACTGTTAAGATGTCTTTCATCATTCCCTTACGGTACTATCTCTATCGCTCCAATTAAAATTTCTATCTCCTATACTTTTATTATTTAACTAAATGTTTTACTTTATATGTCTGTGATACTTAAGTTTGGGGTTAGTTGGGCTAGCTTTTGTTCAAAGTGGTCATAAGTAATGAAATCTTCTGGGTGTAGGCCAGACGCTTTAGTTAAGCTACACTTTGATTAATCCAAGCACACCTTCCGGTATGCTTACCTTGTTACGACTTGTCTCCTCTTGTGTCTTAGTTAAGTTAATATGGTTATGGTTGTGTCTTATTACTTGAGGAGGGTGACGGGCGGTGTGTGCGTGCTTCATGGCCCTATTCAATTAAGCTCTCTATTCTTAATTTACTACTAAATCCTCCTTCAGTTTTTAATTTCATAAAAACGTTCGTGGAATGTTCTTGGGTAGAAAATGTAGCCCATTTCTTCCCACCCCATAAGTTACACCTTGACCTAACTTTTTTATGTAAAATGATTGTGCTTACTATTCTACCTTTTGAGGGTTTGCTGAAGATGGCGGTATATAGACTGAATTAGCAAAGGGTGGTGAGGTTTATCGGGGTTTATCGATTATAGAACAGGCTCCTCTAGAGGGATATAAAGCACCGCCAAGTCCTTTGAGTTTTAAGCTATTGCTAGTAGTCCTCTGGCGAATTATTTTGTTGTAAAATTATCTATGTTTAGGGCTAAGCATAGTGGGGTATCTAATCCCAGTTTGGGTCTTAGCTATCGTGTAGTCAGATTATTATAAAGTCACTTTCGTGGTCTATTTTATGGTAACTGTAGCTTTTTACGGCTTAGTTAAGTTTTAACTTTAGTGCAAAGGTATCTTAAACACGCTTTACGCCGTGGGCCTATTAGTTTGGGTTAATCGTATGACCGCGGTGGCTGGCACGAAATTTACCAACCCTTTTTAGTATGGCTTAGTCAAACTTTCGTTTATGGCTTAATTTTTATCACTGCTGTATCCCGTGGGGGTGTGGCTTAGCAAGGTGTTATGAGCTACTTAAGAGTGTGCTTGATACCTGCTCCTTTAGATCACTGCTGATTTTAAGGGCATTCTCACTGGGGCGTGGAGACTTGCATGTGTAAGTCTACTAAGAACTAATAGGAAGGCTAGGACCAAACCTTTGTGTTTATGGAGTCGTGCGACTCATCTTGGCATTTTCAGTGCCTTGCTTTATTAATTAAGCTACATTAACTTATACTGAAATTGTAGTGTGTATAATAAATAAAATACATAGTAAATATGAGAGGAAAAAAAAAGGGGATGCTATCTATAGATAGACCACGAGATCGAATGCGTGTAAGACTGTTGTGTTAAGTTAACTAGAGTAGCAATACATTTGTATACAATTTAAATAAAGCTTGTGAGTATTGTATGCACTTAGTCCTGTTTTTGGGGTTTGGCAGGACATAAATAAGTGTATAATAGATGACATGAGTTTATGGGGGGTAAGGGGGGTTTGTATAAGTTAACTTAATGTCTTGGCGTGTACGTACGTGTACACACGTGTACGTACGTGTACACACGTGTACGTACGTGTACACACGTGTACGTACGTGTACACACGTGTACGTACGTGTACACACGTGTACGTACGTGTACACACGTGTACGTACGTGTACGCACGTGTACGTACGTGTACGCACGTGTACGTACGTGTACGCACGTGTACGTACGTGTACACACGTGTACGTACGTGTACACACGTGTACGTACGTGTACACACGTGTACGTACGTGTACACACGTGTACGTACGTGTACACACGTGTACGTACGTGTACACACGTGTGTCCTAGAATTATATGTCCTGAAACCATTGACTGAATAGCACCTTGATTTTATGCGTGAGTTGATAAATGATAATGAATAAGTCCAGCTACAAGTTATTTGACTGCATTAGGGCCGCGACGGGCATATTCCCTGAGAGCAGAAGATAAGTTAGAGTTAGTGCCGTTGCGGTCATAGATGAGTGATAGCAGATTCCCCCCCTAAAAATAAAAGATACCAAATGCATGACACCACAGTTATGTGTGATCATGGGCTGATTAGTCACTAGTCCATCGAGATGTCCCATTTGCGAGAATTAGTAGGATTGGAATAAATAGAGTCATGGCCCTGAGGTAAGAACCAGATGCCAGGTATAGTTTCATGATAGTAACCCCCACATTAGCATGGGCCCGGAGCGAGAAGAGTGACATTACAGGCAAGGATTGATGGTTTCTCGAGGCATGGTGATTAAGCCCTTATTGGACTAAGTGATATGCATCTAGTTACTGTTGAGGATCAATGGGTTGTGGAATTGGACTAGACATGTCCTATGTAAAGATATAATATCATGTACATGCTTATATGCATGGGGCAAGCCATTAATGCACGACGTACATAGGGGAGGGAAAGAAGGATTTTTTGGAGATACTGACATAGCACAGTAGAGGTGGTCCAATATATGAATGTAGGGGGTGTCAGGGAATAGTTTAAGAAGAATTTCAGCTTTGGGTGCTGATGGTGGAGCAAGAGCTTCTTCCTTGAGTCTTAGGGAGGGCGACTACTCTCCATTTTTGGTTTACAAGACCAAGGTAATGATTATACTACAAAGACTCTTCATTTTAGAAGATTATTTTCGATAACGCTAATTGTTGGCATTAGAATCAATAGGATGGTGAAATATAGAATTGAGGCGACCTGTCCGATAATGATGAAAGGGTGTTCAACTGGCTGTCCTCCAATCCAAGTTAAAGTGAGAAGATCGGCGACTAAAAGTCAGAATAGGCATTGGCTGAGGGGTCGGAATATTATACTGCGTTGCTTAGATGTGTGGAGGAATGGAATGAATGCTAAAATTAGGATGGAGAATACTAGGGCGAGTACACCTCCTAATTTATTAGGGATAGATCGTAGGATGGCATAGGCGAATAGGAAGTATCATTCAGGTTTGATATGTGGAGGGGTGTTTAGGGGGTTTGCAGGGGTGTAGTTGTCTGGATCTCCTAATAGGTCTGGTGAAAATAAAACTAGTGATATTAAGACTAGGAGCAGGAGTAGGATTCCTAGGATATCTTTAATTGTGTAGTAGGGGTGAAACGGAATTTTGTCTGAGTCTGATGTGATTCCTGAGGGGTTGTTGGATCCGGTTTCGTGTAGAAATAGGAGGTGTACTATTGCTAGAGCTGCGATGATGAATGGAAAGATAAAATGAAATGCAAAGAATCGTGTTAAGGTTGCTTTGTCTACTGAGAAGCCACCTCAGATTCACTCTACTAAGTTGGTTCCGATATAGGGGATGGCGGAGAGAAGGTTAGTGATTACAGTTGCCCCTCAAAATGATATTTGTCCTCACGGCAGTACATAGCCTATGAATGCTGTGGCTATGGTTGCGAATAGTAGTACAATTCCAATGTTTCATGTTTCTATGAATACATAGGATCCATAGTATAGGCCTCGTCCCACATGTATGAATAGGCAGATGAAGAATATGGAAGCGCCATTTGCATGTATATAGCGGATAATTCAGCCGTAGTTAACGTCTCGACAGATGTGGGTGACCGATGAAAAAGCTGTGGCCGTGTCCGATGTGTAGTGTATAGCTAGAAATAAACCTGTTAGAATCTGTAGAATCAAGCATACTCCTAATAAGGACCCGAAATTCCATCAAGCAGAGATGTTAGATGGCGCTGGGAGGTCAATGAATGAATTGTTGACAATTTTGGCTAGTGGGTGGGTTTTTCGAATGTTGGTCATTAATGTTCTTATAGTTGAAATACAACGATGATTTTTCATGTCATTAGTCATGGTTAAATTCCATGTAGGAATAATGATAACATACATTGTATTTATTTTAAGTATCGTTTTTGTGATGAGTTTTGTGGGTTTTGCCACTAAACCATCTCCTATTTATGGTGGGCTTGTGCTAATTATTAGCGGTGGGATTGGTTGTGCGATTGTTCTGAATTTTGGGGGTTCTTTTTTAGGGCTGATAGTGTTTTTAATTTATTTGGGGGGTATATTAGTAGTATTTGGTTATACAACTGCTATGGCTACTGAGCAATACCCTGAGGTGTGAGTTTCAAATAAGGCTGTTCTAGCGGCTTTTATTACTGGTCTATTGTCTGAGTTGTTGACTGCTTGCTATATTTTGAAGGATGATGAGGTGGAGGTAGTATTAAAGTTTAATGGAATAGGGGATTGGGTAATTTATGATACGGGGGACTCTGGGTTTTTTAGTGAAGAGGCTATGGGTATTGCGGCTTTATATAGTTATGGAACCTGGTTGGTGATTGTTACAGGTTGGTCGCTGTTAACTGGTGTGTTGGTTATCATGGAAGTTACCCGTGGTAATTAAGGATTAGTAGGCTGAGAATTATAGTTAGTATGAACGATAGGAAATAGAGCTTGATGAGACCCTTTTGATTTGAAATAAGGGTAGAAGATTTTATTTGGAAATACGAGATTGATTTGGGTAGGATGTTTTCTAGTCAGATGGAGTCCAGAAGTATAGATGCTGATTTCTGGCTGATGGTTAAACTTGTTTTAGGTGTGAGGCGGTGCATAATGGTTGGATAATAGCCAAGGAGGGTGGAAAATTTAAAGTAATTAGATGGATAGTTAAATTTGAGTCCTTGTATGGTAAGGTTTAGTTCTAGTGCCAGGATGAAACCCAAGATAGTTACTGCAAGGGCTATCATTTTTAGATAATGAGGCATAGTTATCTGTGGGATGGTGGTGGGTGTGATGCTGTGGGAGATAATGTATCCTGCAAATACACTTCCGATAAGGAGTCGTTTAATAGAGTTAATTAGGAGAGGATTATTCTCGTTGATAAGGATTATAGGGGAGAAGCGGGGCTGGCCTAGTAGAGCGAAGAATATAATTCGGGTGCTGTAGGCAGCGGTTAGGGATGTGGCAACGAGTGTAATTAAGAGGGCTCAGGCGTTGGTATTCGACGTGTTAGCGGACTCGATGATCAGGTCTTTGGAGTAGAATCCTGTAAGGAAAGGTATGCCTGTTAATGCGAGGCTTCCGACAATCAGGGAAGTTGTGGTGAAGGGAAGGACTTTAAATAGGCCACCTATCTTTCGAATGTCTTGTTCATCGTTTAGGCTGTGGATAATTGACCCTGAACATATGAATAACATAGCTTTAAAAAATGCGTGAGTGCAGATGTGTAAGAAGGCTAGGTAAGGCTGGTTAATGCCAATTGTTACTATTATTAGGCCTAGTTGGCTTGAGGTAGAGAACGCTACAATTTTTTTGATATCGTTCTGTGTAAGAGCGCAGATTGCAGTAAATAGTGTAGTAATAGCCCCTAAGCATAAAGTGAGGGTTTGAATAGTTTGATTATGCTCTATTAGTGGATGAAAGCGGATAAGAAGAAATACTCCTGCTACAACTATTGTGCTTGAGTGAAGTAGGGCTGATACAGGAGTGGGGCCTTCTATGGCTGAGGGGAGTCAGGGATGTAAGCCGAATTGAGCAGATTTACCGGTAGCTGCTAATAGTAAGCCAAGTAGCGGCAAATTAAAATTATCGTTTGTTGTAATAAAGATTTGTTGAAGGTCTCATGTGTTTAAGTTCAATAGAAACCATGCTATGGTTATAATGAAGCCTACATCTCCAATACGGTTATAGAGGATAGCTTGTAGGGCAGCTGTATTTGCATCGGTTCGGCCGTATCATCATCCAATAAGTAAAAATGATATAATGCCAACTCCTTCTCAGCCAATGAATAGTTGGAATATGTTGTTTGCGGTGACTAAGACTATTATAGTAATAAGAAATAAGAGAAGATACTTGAAAAATCGGTTAATATAAGGATCGGAGTGTATATATCATATAGAAAACTCTATAATAGACCACGTGACAAAAAGGGCTACGGGCACAAAGATTATTGAGAAGTAGTCTAATTTAAAACTCATGGATAGTTTTATGGTCTGGATTGTTATTCAATGTCAGTTTGAAACAATTGTTTCCTGTCCTGAGTAGATGAATATTATTGTGGGAATTATGCTAATTATGAATGCGTAAGAAGTAGCGGTTTTTACATAGTATGGGTATAGCTTATTTTTGTAGAGTTTAGTAGAGGTTATAATGATGGGCAAAGTAAGAATGACTAGAGCTGTGATTATGCATGAAGTAAATATATTTATTACTTTTATTTGGAGTTGCACCAATTTTTTGGTTCCTAAGACCAATGGATTACTTCTATCCTATAAAAGTTGAAAAAGCCATGTTCTTATACATGGGAGCATGAGTTAGCAGTTCTTGCAGTACTTTTTCGGTAAGCAAAAAGGTTTGAGCTTTTATTATTAGATTCACAATCTAATGTTTTTGTTAAACTATGCTTACAGTAGATGGGACCGAGAATAATTTTAGGGTTAAGGGATAGGAGGAGTAGAGGCAGTAGATGCAAGGTTATTAGGGCATTTTCTCGTGTGAATGACGGTTTGATATTTTTGATATGGTGGGAATATTTACCACGCTGTGTGGTGATTAGTATATAAAGTGAGTATAGGGCAGTGATGGTGATGTTAATTCCTATTAGAATAATAGTAATGTTGGATCATGAGAATGAGGATATCACTACAAATAGTTCTCCGATAAGATTAATTGTTGGAGGAAGAGCCAGATTTGTGAGGCTTGCTAATAACCATCAGGCTGCTATCAGGGGAAGGAGGGTTTGAAGTCCTCGTGCGAGAATCATAGTACGGCTATGGATTCGTTCGTAATTGGAGTTGGCTAAGCAGAATAGCATCGAGGATGTTAAACCATGGGCAATTATTAGGGCTGTTGCACCTATATAACTTCATGGTGTTTGAATAAGAACCGCTACAATAACGAGTGCCATATGACTAACTGAGGAGTATGCAATTAGGGATTTTAGATCTGTTTGACGGAGACAGATAGAGCTTGTTATGATTATGCCTCATAGAGATAATATTATGAAAGGATACGCTATGAAGTTGGTCAGGGGGTTTAGTAGGGTTGTAATTCGTATCATGCCATAGCCTCCTAATTTCAGGAGTACGGCGGCAAGTACCATGGAGCCGGCAATAGGGGCCTCTACGTGTGCTTTTGGTAGTCACAAGTGGAGGCCGTATAGAGGTATCTTTACTATGAATGCTATCATGCATGCCAATCATAAGAAAACATTAGATCAGGAGTTTGGCAGAGGTTGAATTCAGTATTGAATTATGAGAAAATTTAGGGAGCCCATGAAATTGTGGATGTAAAGGAGAGCTACTAGGAGTGGGAGAGATCCTATTAAAGTATAAAATAAGAAGTAGAGCCCTGCGTTTAGTCGTTCAGTTTGATTCCCCCATCGGGTAATAATGATCAGGGTTGGGATTAGTGTTGCCTCAAATAGGATGTAAAAGAAGATAAGTTCAGAGGCGGTGAAAGTTATAATTAGGAACAACTGGAGAAGAATCAGTATTGAAATATATAGTTTTTTTCGAGTTAAGGGTTCTTTTGATAAATGGTGTTGGCTTGCTATAAGTATAAGGGGTAGAAGTCATGTTGTAAGTGCTAGTAGCGGTGCTGATAGGGAGTCAGAGAAAAATATTAAGGAGGGGTTCAATGTATTATCATTTGGTTGATTCAGGTAGAATAAGCTGATTAAGCTGATTAGCAAACCATATGTTGTCGTGTTAATTCAGATTATGTTAGGCTTTGATACTCATGTAAGGGGGATCAGTATGATAGTGGGGATGATAATTTTTAGCATTGTAAGAGGTTTAGGTTTTGTACGTAATCAGTCCCGTAGGTGTTAGATACTATAACTAGTAGAGATAGTCCTAATGCTGCTTCGCAGGCAGCAAATACTAGTAGTACGATTGGTATCATGCTGGCTAATGTAAGGTGGTTGTTGAGAATAGTTACAGATATTATTACAAATAGTGATAATATTATGCCCTCTAAGCATAGTAGCGATGATATTAGGTGTGATCGATAAACAAGTATACCTATTAGAGAAAGAATGAATGCCAGAAAGATATTAATATATACTATGGACATATGATAATTATGAGATAAATCATAATCTAATGAGTCGAAATCATTTGTTTTGGCTTAAACTAATTATCATATTCGGTTCATTCTAGCCCCTTTTCGGTTCATTCGTACGCTAGGCTTGCAGCTAGGAGGGAGATTAGTAGGAGTGCTATGATAAGTATTGTTGTCAACTTGTTGGTTTGTGACGCTCAGGGAAGTGGGAGTAGGAGTGCGATTTCTAGGTCGAAAAGCAGGAATGTGATGGCAACTAGGAAGAATTTTATAGAGAAAGGTAGGCGAGCAGATCCCATGGGGTCAAAACCACATTCGTAGGGGCTTGTCTTGTCTGTATAAATATTTAGTTGGGGAAGTCAGAATGCGATTAGTACAAGTAAGGACGCTAGGGTTACATTAGTTATCAAGGTTAGTATTACGTTTATTACTTCTTTCCAGGTTGATCTGGAGCTAACTGATTGGAAGTCAATTGTACTAGTTATACTAAAGAAATAGGATCCTCATCAATAAATAGATACATATAAGAATAGTCAGACTACATCAACAAAGTGTCAATATCATGCAGCGGCTTCAAATCCGAAGTGGTGGTTTGATGTGAAGTGGTAGTATAGTTGTCGGAGAAAGCACACGATAAGGAATGTGGAGCCAATAATTACATGTAGTCCGTGAAACCCAGTAGCTATAAAAAAGGTAGATCCGTACACTCCGTCGGAGATTGTAAAAGATGTCTCGTAGTATTCGGAGGCCTGTAATAGTGTAAAATATACGCCTAAGGAGATTGTAATAAATAGGCCTTGAAGTATGTGTTTACGATTGCCTTCTATTAAACTATGATGGGCTCAAGTAATAGATACTCCGGAGGCTAGGAGGACTGAGGTGTTGAGTAGAGGAACTTCTAGTGGGTTAAGAGGAATAATGCCGGTGGGAGGTCAGCAACCTCCAAGTTCAGGAGTAGGGGCTAGGCTGGAATGGTAAAAGGCTCAAAAGAAGCCTGCAAAGAAAAATACTTCTGATACAATAAAAAGAACTATTCCGTACCGTAGTCCTTTTTGTACAATAGGGGTGTGATGTCCTTGGAATGTGCCTTCTCGGATCACATCTCGTCATCACTGGTATATGGTTAGCAGGTTGGTTGTGAATCCTAATGTAAGTAGGGATATTGAGTTATAGTGAAATCATATGATAAGACCCGATGTTATAAGAAGGGCAGAAAGGGCTCCTGTTAGCGGTCATGGGCTTGGGTTAACTATATGGTAAGCGTGAGTTTGGTGGGTCATTAGGTGTTGTCATGTAAGTATAGACTTACTAGTAAGGTAAAGACATAGGCTTGAATTAAGGCAACAGCAAACTCTAGAATCGTAAATAGAATTAAAATAATAAAAGTGATGAAAGCTGTGGTCGCGCTAATATTAATAAGAGCTAAGGTAGCCCCTCCAATCAAATGGATTAGGAGGTGTCCTGCAGTAATATTGGCGGTTAATCGAACGGCTAGAGCTATGGGTTGAATGAATAGACTAATAGTTTCGATGATTACTAGTATTGGAATTAGGGGAAGAGGGGTGCCTTGGGGTAGAAAGTGTGCCAAGGATGCTTTGGTCTTATAGCGGAAACCGGTAATTACTGTCCCTGCTCATAGGGGGATTGCTATTCCGAGGTTTATAGAGAGTTGTGTCGTGGGCGTAAATGAGTGGGGTAGTAGTCCAAGTAGGTTAGTTGAACCAATGAATAGAATTAGTGATATAAGTATGAGAGCTCAGGTTCGTCCCTTTTGATTATGAATTGCTAGTATTTGTTTTGATGTTAATTGAATTAATCATTGCTGAATGGAGATTAACCGATTATTGATTAGGCGATTGGGTGCTGGGAATAAAATGGAAGGGAATATGACGATCAGTACTACAATAGGGAGACCTATTATTGAGGGGGCAGCGAAAGAGGCGAATAAATTTTCGTTCATTTGTTTTCTCAAGGATTATGTTGACTAGTGATTTTAGTAGACTTGGTTATTGGGTTTTCCGGGTAGTGGTGATTTGAAATTTTTAGTTGGAATAGAATGAAGAGGGTGAGAAATATTGAAAAGATTATAATAAATCAGGTGGATGTGTCTAGCTGTGGCATTTCATTAAGGGGAGGTTAAAACTCCCAGTCTTTAACTTAAAAGGTTAATGCTTTATAGCTTCTTAATGAGTAAGTCTAGTCTAGGTTATACTATTAAGGCAGATCAGGTTTCAAAATAAGATAGGGGGACTATTTCAAGAACAATGGGTATAAAGCTATGGTTAGATCCGCAGATTT
>NW_027554554.1:0-2500 GCF_053574225.1 Canis aureus
TCCTGGGTTGAATTTTTATGACAAGTGCAGAGATCCTGGAGCTCAGGGATTCACTCACTCAGGACCCCCGGGCTCCATCCCAGAGTGAAGAGAGCATGGGCTGAAGGTGAGGTGAAGAGTGTGGCTCTCCTGGAGCTCAGTGATTCACTCACTCAGGACCCCCCAGGCTCCATGCCCACTGCCCAGCCCAGAGTGATCATATCCTGGGTGAAAGTTGATGACATGTGCGGAGCTCCTGGAGCTCAGGGATTCACTCACTCAGGACCCCCGGGCTCCATGCCCAGAGTGATGAGAGCATGGGCTGCAGGTGAGGGGAAGAGTGTGGCTCTCCCGGAGCTCAGTGATTCACTCACTCAGGACCCCCAGGCTCCATGCCCAGAGTGACGAGAGCAGGGGCTGAAGGTGAGGGGAAGAGTGTGGCTCTCCCGGAGCTCAGTGATTCACTCATTCAGGACCCCCAGGCTCCATGCCCACTGCCCAGCCCAGAGTGATCATATCCTGGGTTGAATTTTTATGACAAGTGCAGAGATCCTGGAGCTCAGGGATTCACTCACTCAGGACCCCCGGGCTCCATCCCAGAGTGAAGAGAGCATGGGCTGAAGGTGAGGTGAAGAGTGTGGCTCTCCTGGAGCTCAGTGATTCACTCACTCAGGACCCCCCAGGCTCCATGCCCACTGCCCAGCCCAGAGTGATCATATCCTGGGTGAAAGTTGATGACATGTGCGGAGCTCCTGGAGCTCAGGGATTCACTCACTCAGGACCCCCGGGCTCCATGCCCAGAGTGATGAGAGCATGGGCTGCAGGTGAGGGGAAGAGTGTGGCTCTCCCGGAGCTCAGTGATTCACTCACTCAGGACCCCCAGGCTCCATGCCCAGAGTGACGAGAGCAGGGGCTGAAGGTGAGGGGAAGAGTGTGGCTCTCCCGGAGCTCAGTGATTCACTCATTCAGGACCCCCAGGCTCCATGCCCACTGCCCAGCCCAGAGTGATCATATCCTGGGCTGAATTTTATGACAAGTGCAGAGCTCCTGGAGCTCAGGGATTCACTCACTCAGGGCCCCCGGGCTCCAGCCCAGAGTGATGAGAGCCATGGTTGAAGATGAGGGGACATGTGTGGCTCTCCTGGAGCTCATTTTTCCTCCCCCCAAAAGTTTATAAATAAGAGCTCCAGGGTGTCAGCCCCTCTTCCCAGGCCGATTTCGGTGCACTTTTCTGTGCATGAAGAGGGAGTCAGCCCACTGGGGAATAAATTCTAGAATGAATGTTTACAAAATAGGCAGGAAAAGCATCTGAGATCTGGAGTCTGGGTCCCCAACATCTTCCCAGAGAGTTAACTTGCCGAAATTAATGTTTTTTTTGTTTGTTTGTTTTTTTCCCCCCCATTTAAAAAATAAAAAAAACACACACACATAAATTAATCCCTCTTCAGCACATGTGAGTTCATGGTCTTAGGCTGCAGCAGTGTGTATGGAAATGTGTTGAATGGATAAGTGCACCATAAAGATATCCATCACGGAGCTCTAGGGGCCTCTGCTGGTGATCTTGAGCACCAGCAGGGGAGGATGACATCAGCAAAGCAGCTCCAGGGCAGGGGGACACACCACGAAAAAGCACCCAGGAATAGAGTAGCGAGCGCTGGGTGTGAATTTAATTATAACACGGCCCCCGTGGAGGTCCAGGGGCCTCTGCCGGGCCTCCAGGCTCCAGCCCAGAGTGATGAGAGCAGGGGCTGCAGGTGAGGGGAAGAGTGTGGCTCTCCCGGAGCTCAGTGTGTCATTCACTCACTCAGGACCCCCGGGGCTCCAGCCCAGAGTGATGAGAGCCTGGCATTGTAGTTGACGACACTTGTGGCGCTCCTGGAGCTCATTTTTTCCCCCCTCAAAAGTTTATAAATAAGAGCTCCAGGGTGTCAGGCCCTCTTCCCAGGCCGATTTTGGAGCCCTTTTCTGGGCATGAAGTGGGAGTCAGCCCACTGTGGATGAAATGCTAGAATTAATGCTCAAACAAAATAGGGAGGAAAAGCATCTGCACCAGCAGGGGAGGAAGACATCAGAAAAGCAGCGAATTTCAACAAAATACACCGCCCTCCCGGATCTCAGAGAGAGTCCGTGAAATAATGACAAAGAGTGAGTGAGTAGACTGTGCTCACCGTACCTCTGCAGAGCACACTCCGTACGATTACAGGAACCCAGCTTTTCACGACACTTAGTGCAATGGCAGACATCCAGGTGACATATGGCACCTACTTTGGCCGTGAATGGAAGCATAACACAGCCTTGCGGAGCTCGAGTGGGGCCTCTGCTGGGTCTCCAAGATGAGCTCCATGGCAGGGGGGGGACAAATCATCAACACGCAGCCCGTAATAGAGCAGCGGTTTTTATCACGACACGGCCGTCCCGGAGCTCGCTGCTTTGGCTCCGGGATGAGCTCCAGGGCAGGGGCACACACACCATGAACACGCAGCCCGGAATAGAGAGGCGACTTTGATCATTACACGGCCGT
>NW_027554554.1:15000-20000 GCF_053574225.1 Canis aureus
TGAGGGGAAGAGTGTGGCTCTCCCGGAGCTCAGTGATTGACTCACTCAGGACCCCCAGGCTCCATGCCCAGAGTGATGAGAGCAGGGGCTGAAGGTGAGGGGAAGAGTGTGGCTCTCCCAGAGCTCAGTGATTCACTCACCCAGGCCCCCCGGGCTGCATCGCCACTACCCAGCCCAGAGTGATCACATCCTGGGTTGAATTTTAAGACAAGTGCGGAGACCCTGGAGCTCAGGGATTCACTCACTCAGGACCCCCGGGCTCCATGCCCACTGCCCACTGCCCAGAGTGATGAGAGCATGGGCTGAAGGTGAGGGGAAGAGTGTGGCTCTCCCGGAGCTCAGTGATTCACTCACTCAGGACCCCCGGGCTGCATCGCCACTACCCAGCTCAGAGTGATCACAACCTGGGTTGAATTTCAAGACAAGTGCGGAGATCCTGGAGCTCAGGGATTCACTCACTCAGGACCCCCGGGCTATATGCCCAGAGTGATGAGAGCATGGGCTGCAGGTGAGGGGAAGAGTGTGGCTCTCCCGGAGCTCAGTGCTTCACTCACTCAGGACCCCCAGGCTCCATGCCCAGAGTGATGAGAGCAGGGGCTGAAGGTGAGGGGAAGAGTGTGGCTCTCCCGGAGCTCAGTGATTCACTCACTCAGGACCCCCGGGCTCCATGCCCAGAGTGATGAGAGCCATGGTTGAAGATGAGGGGACATGTGTGGCTCTCCTGGAGCTCAGTGATTCAAAAGTTTATAAATAAGAGCTCCAGGGTGTCAGCCCCTCTTCCCAGGCCGATTTTGGTGCACCTTTCTGGGCATGAAGAGGGAGTCAGCCCACTGGGGAATAAATTCTAGAATGAATGTTTACAAAATAGGCAGGAAAAGCATCGGAGATCTGGAGTCTGGGTCCCCAACATCTTCCCAGAGAGTTAACTTGCCGAAATTAATGTTTTTTTTTTTTGTTTGTTTTCCCCCCCCCCCATTTAAAAAATAAAAAAACACACACACACATAAATTAATCCCTCTTCAGCACATGTGAGTTCATGGTCTAAGGCTGCAGCAGTGTGTATGGAAATGTGTTGAATGGATAAGTGCACCATAAAGATATCCATCACGGAGCTCTAGGGGCCTCTGCTGGTGATCTTGAGCACCAGCAGGGGAGGATGACATCAGCAAAGCAGCTCCAGGGCAGGGGGACACACCACGAAAAAGCACCCAGGAATAGAGTAGCGAGCGCTGGGTGTGAATTTAATTATAACACGGCCCCCCTGGAGCTCCAGGGGCCTCTGCCGGGCCTCCAGGCTCCAGCCCAGAGTGATGAGAGCAGGGGCTGCAGGTGAGGGGAAGAGTGTGGCTCTCCCGGAGCTCAGTGATTCACTCACTCAGGCCCCCCGGGCTGCATCGCCACTACCCAGCCCAGAGTGATCACATCCTGGGTTGAATTTTAAGACAAGTGCGGAGACCCTGGAGCTCAGGGATTCACTCACTCAGGACCCCCGGGCTCCAGCCCAGAGTGATGAGAGCATGGGCTGAAGGTGAGGGGGAGAGTGTGGCTCTCCTGGAGCTCAGCGATTCACTCACTCAGGACCCCCGGGCTGCATCGCCACTACCCAGCTCAGAGTGATCACATCCTGGGTTGAATTTTATGACAAGTGCGGAGATCCTGGAGCTCAGGGATTCACTCACTCAGGACCCTCGGGCTCCAGCCCAGAGTGATGAGAGCATGGGCTGAAGGTGAGGTGAAGAGTGTGGCTCTCCCGGAGCTCAGTGATTCACTCACTCAGGACCCCCGGGCTGCATCGCCACTACCCAGCCCAGAGTGATCATATCTTGGGTTGGATTTTTATGACAAGTGCAGAGATCCTGGAGCTCAGGGATTCACTCACTCAGGACCCCCGGGCTCCATCCCAGAGTGAAGAGAGCATGGGCTGAAGGTGAGGTGAAGAGTGTGGCTCTCCCGGAGCGCAGTGATTCACTCACTCAGGACCCCCGGGCTGCATCGCCACTACCCAGCCCAGAGTGATCATATCCTGGGTTGAATTTTTATGACAAGTGCAGAGATCCTGGAGCTCAGGGATTCACTCACTCAGGACCCCCGGGCTCCATCCCAGAGTGAAGAGAGCATGGGCTGAAGGTGAGGTGAAGAGTGTGGCTCTCCTGGAGCTCAGTGATTCACTCACTCAGGACCCCCCAGGCTCCATGCCCACTGCCCAGCCCAGAGTGATCATATCCTGGGTGAAAGTTGATGACATGTGCGGAGCTCCTGGAGCTCAGGGATTCACTCACTCAGGACCCCCGGGCTCCATGCCCAGAGTGATGAGAGCATGGGCTGCAGGTGAGGGGAAGAGTGTGGCTCTCCCGGAGCTCAGTGATTCACTCACTCAGGACCCCCAGGCTCCATGCCCAGAGTGACGAGAGCAGGGGCTGAAGGTGAGGGGAAGAGTGTGGCTCTCCCGGAGCTCAGTGATTCACTCATTCAGGACCCCCAGGCTCCATGCCCACTGCCCAGCCCAGAGTGATCATATCCTGGGTTGAATTTTTATGACAAGTGCAGAGATCCTGGAGCTCAGGGATTCACTCACTCAGGACCCCCGGGCTCCATCCCAGAGTGAAGAGAGCATGGGCTGAAGGTGAGGTGAAGAGTGTGGCTCTCCTGGAGCTCAGTGATTCACTCACTCAGGACCCCCCAGGCTCCATGCCCACTGCCCAGCCCAGAGTGATCATATCCTGGGTGAAAGTTGATGACATGTGCGGAGCTCCTGGAGCTCAGGGATTCACTCACTCAGGACCCCCGGGCTCCATGCCCAGAGTGATGAGAGCATGGGCTGCAGGTGAGGGGAAGAGTGTGGCTCTCCCGGAGCTCAGTGATTCACTCACTCAGGACCCCCAGGCTCCATGCCCAGAGTGACGAGAGCAGGGGCTGAAGGTGAGGGGAAGAGTGTGGCTCTCCCGGAGCTCAGTGATTCACTCATTCAGGACCCCCAGGCTCCATGCCCACTGCCCAGCCCAGAGTGATCATATCCTGGGCTGAATTTTATGACAAGTGCAGAGCTCCTGGAGCTCAGGGATTCACTCACTCAGGGCCCCCGGGCTCCAGCCCAGAGTGATGAGAGCCATGGTTGAAGATGAGGGGACATGTGTGGCTCTCCTGGAGCTCATTTTTCCTCCCCCCAAAAGTTTATAAATAAGAGCTCCAGGGTGTCAGCCCCTCTTCCCAGGCCGATTTCGGTGCACTTTTCTGTGCATGAAGAGGGAGTCAGCCCACTGGGGAATAAATTCTAGAATGAATGTTTACAAAATAGGCAGGAAAAGCATCTGAGATCTGGAGTCTGGGTCCCCAACATCTTCCCAGAGAGTTAACTTGCCGAAATTAATGTTTTTTTTGTTTGTTTGTTTTTTTCCCCCCCATTTAAAAAATAAAAAAAACACACACACATAAATTAATCCCTCTTCAGCACATGTGAGTTCATGGTCTTAGGCTGCAGCAGTGTGTATGGAAATGTGTTGAATGGATAAGTGCACCATAAAGATATCCATCACGGAGCTCTAGGGGCCTCTGCTGGTGATCTTGAGCACCAGCAGGGGAGGATGACATCAGCAAAGCAGCTCCAGGGCAGGGGGACACACCACGAAAAAGCACCCAGGAATAGAGTAGCGAGCGCTGGGTGTGAATTTAATTATAACACGGCCCCCGTGGAGGTCCAGGGGCCTCTGCCGGGCCTCCAGGCTCCAGCCCAGAGTGATGAGAGCAGGGGCTGCAGGTGAGGGGAAGAGTGTGGCTCTCCCGGAGCTCAGTGTGTCATTCACTCACTCAGGACCCCCGGGGCTCCAGCCCAGAGTGATGAGAGCCTGGCATTGTAGTTGACGACACTTGTGGCGCTCCTGGAGCTCATTTTTTCCCCCCTCAAAAGTTTATAAATAAGAGCTCCAGGGTGTCAGGCCCTCTTCCCAGGCCGATTTTGGAGCCCTTTTCTGGGCATGAAGTGGGAGTCAGCCCACTGTGGATGAAATGCTAGAATTAATGCTCAAACAAAATAGGGAGGAAAAGCATCTGCACCAGCAGGGGAGGAAGACATCAGAAAAGCAGCGAATTTCAACAAAATACACCGCCCTCCCGGATCTCAGAGAGAGTCCGTGAAATAATGACAAAGAGTGAGTGAGTAGACTGTGCTCACCGTACCTCTGCAGAGCACACTCCGTACGATTACAGGAACCCAGCTTTTCACGACACTTAGTGCAATGGCAGACATCCAGGTGACATATGGCACCTACTTTGGCCGTGAATGGAAGCATAACACAGCCTTGCGGAGCTCGAGTGGGGCCTCTGCTGGGTCTCCAAGATGAGCTCCATGGCAGGGGGGGGACAAATCATCAACACGCAGCCCGTAATAGAGCAGCGGTTTTTATCACGACACGGCCGTCCCGGAGCTCGCTGCTTTGGCTCCGGGATGAGCTCCAGGGCAGGGGCACACACACCATGAACACGCAGCCCGGAATAGAGAGGCGACTTTGATCATTACACGGCCGTCCCGGAGCTCGCTGCTTTGGCTCCGGGATGAGCTCCAGGGCAGGGGCACACACACCATGAACACGCAGCCCGGAATAGAGAGGCGACTTTTATCATTACACGGCCCGCTGATGGGGCTCCGGGATGAGCACCAGGGCAGGGACACACACACCATGGTCACGCAGCCCGGAATAGAGAGGCGACTTTTATCATTACACGGCCGTCCCGGAGCTCGCTGCTTTGGCTCCGGGATGAGCTCCAGGGCAGGGGCACACACACCATGAACACGCAGCCCGGAATAGAGAGGCGACTTTGATCATTACACGGCCGTCCCGGAGCTCGCTGCTTTGGCTCCGGGATGAGCTCCAGGGCAGGGGCACACACACCATGAACACGCAGCCCGGAATAGAGAGGCGACTTTTATCATTACACGGCCCGCTGATGGGGCTCCGGGATGAGCACCAGGGCAGGGACACACACACCATGGTCACGCAGCCCGG
>NW_027554554.1:30000-37500 GCF_053574225.1 Canis aureus
ATGGGTTTTTCGATTTTTTTTCTAAGTGTCAGATGGAGTACCAGAGGTGTTTCGACTTTTTCGAATTTTTCCTAAGTGTCAGATGGAGTACCATGGGCTTTTCGAATTTTTTCTAAGTGTCAGATGGAGTACCAGAGGTGTTTCGACTTTTTCGAATTTTTCCTAAGTGTCAGATGGAGTACCAAGGGTTTTTCGAATTTTTTCTAAGTGTCAGATGGAGAACCAGGGGTGTTTCGAATTTTTCCTAAGTGTCAGATGGAGTACCATGGGCTTTTCGAATTTTTTCTAAGTGTCAGATGGAGTACCAGAGGTGTTTCCACTTTTTCGAATTTTTCCTAAGTGTCAGATGGAGTACCATGGGTATTTCGATTTTTTTTCTAAGTGTCAGATGGAGTACCAGAGGTGTTTCGACTTTTTCGAATTTTTTCTAAGTGTCAGATGGAGAACCAGGGGTGTTTCGAATTTTTCCTAAGTGTCAGATGGAGTACCATGGGTTTTTCGATTTTTTTTCTAAGTGTCAGATGGAGTACCAGAGGTGTTTCGACTTTTTCGAATTTTTCCTAAGTGTCAGATGGAGTACCATGGGCTTTTCGAATTTTTTCTAAGTGTCAGATGGAGTACCAGAGGTGTTTCGACTTTTTCGAATTTTTCCTAAGTGTCAGATGGAGTACCAAGGGTTTTTCGAATTTTTTCTAAGTGTCAGATGGAGAACCAGGGGTGTTTCGAATTTTTCCTAAGTGTCAGATGGAGTACCATGGGCTTTTCGAATTTTTTCTAAGTGTCAGATGGAGTACCAGAGGTGTTTCCACTTTTTCGAATTTTTCCTAAGTGTCAGATGGAGTACCATGGGTATTTCGATTTTTTTTCTAAGTGTCAGATGGAGTACCAGAGGTGTTTCGACTTTTTCGAATTTTTTCTAAGTGTCAGATGGAGAACCAGGGGTGTTTCGAATTTTTCCTAAGTGTCAGATGGAGTACCATGGGTTTTTCGATTTTTTTTCTAAGTGTCAGATGGAGTACCAGAGGTGTTTCGACTTTTTCGAATTTTTCCTAAGTGTCAGATGGAGTACCAGAGGTGTTTCGACTTTTTCGAATTTTTCCTAAGTGTCAGATGGAGTACCATGGGCTTTTCGATTTTTTTCTAAGTGTCAGATGGAGTACCAGAGGTGTTTCCACTTTTTCGAATTTTTCCTAAGTGTCAGATGGAGTACCATGGGTTTTTCGATTTTTTTTCTAAGTGTCAGATGGAGTACCAGAGGTGTTTCGACTTTTTCGAATTTTTCCTAAGTGTCAGATGGAGTACCAGAGGTGTTTCGACTTTTTCGAATTTTTCCTAAGTGTCAGATGGAGTACCAAGGGTTTTTCGAATTTTTTCTAAGTGTCAGATGGAGTACCAGGGGTGTTTCGAATTTTTCCTAAGTGTCAGATGGAGTACCATGGGCTTTTCGAATTTTTTCTAAGTGTCAGATGGAGTACCAGAGGTGTTTCGACTTTTTCGAATTTTTCCTAAGTGTCAGATGGAGTACCATGGGTTTTTCGATTTTTTTTCTAAGTGTCAGATGGAGTACCATGGGTTTTTCGATTTTTTTTCTAAGTGTCAGATGGAGTACCAGAGGTGTTGCGAATTTTTCCTAAGTGTCGGATGGTGTACCAGGGGCGCGTGGTTCTTTAACTTGCGCCGATGGGTGAACACTCAGGGTGGGGGGCTTAACAGTGGGTCCCCGGGTTCGGCTGGTGCTGGAGGTCTCTGGTGGGGGTACTTTGGTCCAGGGCTGGCGGGGCTGGAGGGCCTTAAATTGGGCCAGTGGAGGGGGTCCGGAGGGGGGTCCTGGAGCTCACAGAGTCAGGGCCCGGGCTCCATGCCCAGAGTGATGCGAGCATGGGATGAAGGTGAGGGGAAGAGTGTGGCTCTCCTGGAGCTCAGTGATTCACTCACCCAGGCCCCCCGGGCTGCATCGCCACTACCCAGCCCAGAGTGATCACATCCTGGGTTGAATTTTAAGACAAGTGCGGAGACCCTGGAGCTCAGGGATTCACTCACTCAGGACCCCCGGGCTCCATGCCCACTGCCCACTGCCCAGAGTGATGAGAGCATGGGCTGAAGGTGAGGGGAAGAGTGTGGCTCTCCCGGAGCTCAGTGATTCACTCACTCAGGACCCCCGGGCTGCATCGCCACTACCCAGCTCAGAGTGATCACATCCTGGGTTGAATTTCAAGACAAGTGCGGAGATCCTGGAGCTCAGGGATTCACTCACTCAGGACCCCCGGGCTATATGCCCAGAGTGATGAGAGCATGGGCTGCAGGTGAGGGGAAGAGTGTGGCTCTCCCGGAGCTCAGTGATTGACTCACTCAGGACCCCCAGGCTCCATGCCCAGAGTGATGAGAGCAGGGGCTGAAGGTGAGGGGAAGAGTGTGGCTCTCCCAGAGCTCAGTGATTCACTCACCCAGGCCCCCCGGGCTGCATCGCCACTACCCAGCCCAGAGTGATCACATCCTGGGTTGAATTTTAAGACAAGTGCGGAGACCCTGGAGCTCAGGGATTCACTCACTCAGGACCCCCGGGCTCCATGCCCACTGCCCACTGCCCAGAGTGATGAGAGCATGGGCTGAAGGTGAGGGGAAGAGTGTGGCTCTCCCGGAGCTCAGTGATTCACTCACTCAGGACCCCCGGGCTGCATCGCCACTACCCAGCTCAGAGTGATCACATCCTGGGTTGAATTTCAAGACAAGTGCGGAGATCCTGGAGCTCAGGGATTCACTCACTCAGGACCCCCGGGCTATATGCCCAGAGTGATGAGAGCATGGGCTGCAGGTGAGGGGAAGAGTGTGGCTCTCCCGGAGCTCAGTGATTCACTCACTCAGGACCCCCAGGCTCCATGCCCAGAGTGATGAGAGCAGGGGCTGAAGGTGAGGGGAAGAGTGTGGCTCTCCCGGAGCTCAGTGATTCACTCACTCAGGACCCCCGGGCTCCATGCCCAGAGTGATGAGAGCCATGGTTGAAGATGAGGGGACATGTGTGGCTCTCCTGGAGCTCAGTGATTCAAAAGTTTATAAATAAGAGCTCCAGGGTGTCAGCCCCTCTTCCCAGGCCGATTTTGGTGCACCTTTCTGGGCATGAAGAGGGAGTCAGCCCACTGGGGAATAAATTCTAGAATGAATGTTTACAAAATAGGCAGGAAAAGCATCTGAGATCTGGAGTCTGGGTCCCCAACATCTTCCCAGAGAGTTAACTTGCCGAAATTAATGTTTTTTTTTTTTGTTTTTTTTTTCCCCCCCCATTTAAAAAATAAAAAAACACACACACACACATAAATTAATCCCTCTTCAGCACATGTGAGTTCATGGTCTAAGGCTGCAGCAGTGTGTATGGAAATGTGTTGAATGGATAAGTGCACCATAAAGATATCCATCACGGAGCTCTAGGGGCCTCTGCTGGTGATCTTGAGCACCAGCAGGGGAGGATGACATCAGCAAAGCAGCTCCAGGGCAGGGGGACACACCACGAAAAAGCACCCAGGAATAGAGTAGCGAGCGCTGGGTGTGAATTTAATTATAACACGGCCCCCCTGGAGCTCCAGGGGCCTCTGCCGGGCCTCCAGGCTCCAGCCCAGAGTGATGAGAGCAGGGGCTGCAGGTGAGGGGAAGAGTGTGGCTCTCCCGGAGCTCAGTGATTCACTCACTCAGGCCCCACGGGCTGCATCGCCACTACCCAGCCCAGAGTGATCACATCCTGGGTTGAATTTTAAGACAAGTGCGGAGACCCTGGAGCTCAGGGATTCACTCACTCAGGACCCCCGGGCTCCAGCCCAGAGTGATGAGAGCATGGGCTGAAGGTGAGGGGGAGAGTGTGGCTCTCCTGGAGCTCAGTGATTCACTCACTCAGGACCCCCGGGCTGCATCGCCACTACCCAGCTCAGAGTGATCACATCCTGGGTTGAATTTTATGACAAGTGCGGAGATCCTGGAGCTCAGGGATTCACTCACTCAGGACCCTCGGGCTCCAGCCCAGAGTGATGAGAGCATGGGCTGAAGGTGAGGTGAAGAGTGTGGCTCTCCCGGAGCTCAGTGATTCACTCACTCAGGACCCCCGGGCTGCATCGCCACTACCCAGCCCAGAGTGATCATATCTTGGGTTGAATTTTTATGACAAGTGCAGAGATCCTGGAGCTCAGGGATTCACTCACTCAGGACCCCCGGGCTCCATCCCAGAGTGAAGAGAGCATGGGCTGAAGGTGAGGTGAAGAGTGTGGCTCTCCCGGAGCGCAGTGATTCACTCACTCAGGACCCCCGGGCTGCATCGCCACTACCCAGCCCAGAGTGATCATATCCTGGGTTGAATTTTTATGACAAGTGCAGAGATCCTGGAGCTCAGGGATTCACTCACTCAGGACCCCCGGGCTCCATCCCAGAGTGAAGAGAGCATGGGCTGAAGGTGAGGTGAAGAGTGTGGCTCTCCTGGAGCTCAGTGATTCACTCACTCAGGACCCCCCAGGCTCCATGCCCACTGCCCAGCCCAGAGTGATCATATCCTGGGTGAAAGTTGATGACATGTGCGGAGCTCCTGGAGCTCAGGGATTCACTCACTCAGGACCCCCGGGCTCCATGCCCAGAGTGATGAGAGCATGGGCTGCAGGTGAGGGGAAGAGTGTGGCTCTCCCGGAGCTCAGTGATTCACTCACTCAGGACCCCCAGGCTCCATGCCCAGAGTGACGAGAGCAGGGGCTGAAGGTGAGGGGAAGAGTGTGGCTCTCCCGGAGCTCAGTGATTCACTCATTCAGGACCCCCAGGCTCCATGCCCACTGCCCAGCCCAGAGTGATCATATCCTGGGTTGAATTTTTATGACAAGTGCAGAGATCCTGGAGCTCAGGGATTCACTCACTCAGGACCCCCGGGCTCCATCCCAGAGTGAAGAGAGCATGGGCTGAAGGTGAGGTGAAGAGTGTGGCTCTCCTGGAGCTCAGGGATTCACTCACTCAGGACCCCCCAGGCTCCATGCCCACTGCCCAGCCCAGAGTGATCATATCCTGGGTGAAAGTTGATGACATGTGCGGAGCTCCTGGAGCTCAGGGATTCACTCACTCAGGACCCCCGGGCTCCATGCCCAGAGTGATGAGAGCATGGGCTGCAGGTGAGGGGAAGAGTGTGGCTCTCCCGGAGCTCAGTGATTCACTCACTCAGGACCCCCAGGCTCCATGCCCAGAGTGACGAGAGCAGGGGCTGAAGGTGAGGGGAAGAGTGTGGCTCTCCCGGAGCTCAGTGATTCACTCATTCAGGACCCCCAGGCTCCATGCCCACTGCCCAGCCCAGAGTGATCATATCCTGGGCTGAATTTTATGACAAGTGCAGAGCTCCTGGAGCTCAGGGATTCACTCACTCAGGGCCCCCGGGCTCCAGCCCAGAGTGATGAGAGCCATGGTTGAAGATGAGGGGACATGTGTGGCTCTCCTGGAGCTCATTTTTCCTCCCCCCAAAAGTTTATAAATAAGAGCTCCAGGGTGTCAGCCCCTCTTCCCAGGCCGATTTCGGTGCACTTTTCTGTGCATGAAGAGGGAGTCAGCCCACTGGGGAATAAATTCTAGAATGAATGTTTACAAAATAGGCAGGAAAAGCATCTGAGATCTGGAGTCTGGGTCCCCAACATCTTCCCAGAGAGTTAACTTGCCGAAATTAATGTTTTTTTTGTTTGTTTGTTTTTTTTCCCCCCATTTAAAAAATAAAAAAACACACACACACACATAAATTAATCCCTCTTCAGCACATGTGAGTTCATGGTCTTAGGCTGCAGCAGTGTGTATGGAAATGTGTTGAATGGATAAGTGCACCATAAAGATATCCATCACGGAGCTCTAGGGGCCTCTGCTGGTGATCTTGAGCACCAGCAGGGGAGGATGACATCAGCAAAGCAGCTCCAGGGCAGGGGGACACACCACGAAAAAGCACCCAGGAATAGAGTAGCGAGCGCTGGGTGTGAATTTAATTATAACACGGCCCCCGTGGAGGTCCAGGGGCCTCTGCCGGGCCTCCAGGCTCCAGCCCAGAGTGATGAGAGCAGGGGCTGCAGGTGAGGGGAAGAGTGTGGCTCTCCCGGAGCTCAGTGTGTCATTCACTCACTCAGGACCCCCGGGGCTCCAGCCCAGAGTGATGAGAGCCTGGCATTGTAGTTGACGACACTTGTGGCGCTCCTGGAGCTCATTTTTCCCCCCCTCAAAAGTTTATAAATAAGAGCTCCAGGGTGTCAGGCCCTCTTCCCAGGCCGATTTTGGAGCACTTTTCTGGGCATGAAGTGGGAGTCAGCCCACTGTGGATGAAATGCTAGAATTAATGCTCAAACAAAATAGGGAGGAAAAGCATCTGCACCAGCAGGGGAGGAAGACATCAGAAAAGCAGCGAATTTCAACAAAATACACCGCCCTCCCGGATCTCAGAGAGAGTCCGTGAAATAATGACAAAGAGTGAGTGAGTAGACTGTGCTCACCGTACCTCTGCAGAGCACACTCCGTACGATTACAGGAACCCAGCTTTTCACGACACTTAGTGCAATGGCAGACATCCAGGTGACATATGGCACCTACTTTGGCCGTGAATGGAAGCATAACACAGCCTTGCGGAGCTCGAGTGGGGCCTCTGCTGGGTCTCCAAGATGAGCTCCATGGCAGGGGGGGGGGACAAATCATCAACACGCAGCCCGTAATAGAGCAGCGGTTTTTATCACGACACGGCCGTCCCGGAGCTCGCTGCTTTGGCTCCGGGATGAGCTCCAGGGCAGGGGCACACACACCATGAACACGCAGCCCGGAATAGAGAGGCGACTTTGATCATTACACGGCCGTCCCGGAGCTCGCTGCTTTGGCTCCGGGATGAGCTCCAGGGCAGGGGCACACACACCATGAACACGCAGCCCGGAATAGAGAGGCGACTTTTATCATTACACGGCCGTCCCGGGGCTCGCTGCTTTGGCTCCGGGATGAGCTCCAGGGCAGGGGCACACACACCATGAACACGCAGCCCGGAATAGAGAGGCGACTTTTATCATTACACGGCCGTCCCGGGGCTCGCTGCTTTGGCTCCGGGATGAGCTCCAGGGCAGGGGCACACACACCATGAACACGCAGCCCGGAATAGAGAGGCGACTTTTATCATTACACGGCCCGCTGATGGGGCTCCGGGATGAGCTCCAGGGCAGGGGCACACACACCATGAACACGCAGCCCGGAATAGAGAGGCGACTTTTATCATTACACGGCCCGCTGATGGGGCTCCGGGATGAGCACCAGGGCAGGGACACACACACCATGGTCACGCAGCCCGGAATAGAGAGGCGACTTTTATCATTACACGGCCGTCCCGGAGCTCGCTGCTTTGGCTCCGGGATGAGCTCCAGGGCAGGGGCACACACACCATGAACACGCAGCCCGGAATAGAGAGGCGACTTTGATCATTACACGGCCGTCCCGGAGCTCGCTGCTTTGGCTCCGGGATGAGCTCCAGGGCAGGGGCAC
>NW_027554554.1:47500-49715 GCF_053574225.1 Canis aureus
AAGTGTCAGATGGAGTACCAGAGGTGTTTCGACTTTTTCGAATTTTTTCTAAGTGTCAGATGGAGAACCAGGGGTGTTTCGAATTTTTCCTAAGTGTCAGATGGAGTACCATGGGTTTTTCGATTTTTTTTCTAAGTGTCAGATGGAGTACCAGAGGTGTTTCGACTTTTTCGAATTTTTCCTAAGTGTCAGATGGAGTACCATGGGCTTTTCGAATTTTTTCTAAGTGTCAGATGGAGTACCAGAGGTGTTTCGACTTTTTCGAATTTTTCCTAAGTGTCAGATGGAGTACCAAGGGTTTTTCGAATTTTTTCTAAGTGTCAGATGGAGAACCAGGGGTGTTTCGAATTTTTCCTAAGTGTCAGATGGAGTACCATGGGCTTTTCGAATTTTTTCTAAGTGTCAGATGGAGTACCAGAGGTGTTTCCACTTTTTCGAATTTTTCCTAAGTGTCAGATGGAGTACCATGGGTATTTCGATTTTTTTTCTAAGTGTCAGATGGAGTACCAGAGGTGTTTCGACTTTTTCGAATTTTTTCTAAGTGTCAGATGGAGAACCAGGGGTGTTTCGAATTTTTCCTAAGTGTCAGATGGAGTACCATGGGTTTTTCGATTTTTTTTCTAAGTGTCAGATGGAGTACCAGAGGTGTTTCGACTTTTTCGAATTTTTCCTAAGTGTCAGATGGAGTACCAGAGGTGTTTCGACTTTTTCGAATTTTTCCTAAGTGTCAGATGGAGTACCATGGGCTTTTCGATTTTTTTCTAAGTGTCAGATGGAGTACCAGAGGTGTTTCCACTTTTTCGAATTTTTCCTAAGTGTCAGATGGAGTACCATGGGTTTTTCGATTTTTTTTCTAAGTGTCAGATGGAGTACCAGAGGTGTTTCGACTTTTTCGAATTTTTCCTAAGTGTCAGATGGAGTACCAGAGGTGTTTCGACTTTTTCGAATTTTTCCTAAGTGTCAGATGGAGTACCAAGGGTTTTTCGAATTTTTTCTAAGTGTCAGATGGAGTACCAGGGGTGTTTCGAATTTTTCCTAAGTGTCAGATGGAGTACCATGGGCTTTTCGAATTTTTTCTAAGTGTCAGATGGAGTACCAGAGGTGTTTCGACTTTTTCGAATTTTTCCTAAGTGTCAGATGGAGTACCATGGGTTTTTCGATTTTTTTTCTAAGTGTCAGATGGAGTACCATGGGTTTTTCGATTTTTTTTCTAAGTGTCAGATGGAGTACCAGAGGTGTTGCGAATTTTTCCTAAGTGTCGGATGGTGTACCAGGGGCGCGTGGTTCTTTAACTTGCGCCGATGGGTGAACACTCAGGGTGGGGGGCTTAACAGTGGGTCCCCGGGTTCGGCTGGTGCTGGAGGTCTCTGGTGGGGGTACTTTGGTCCAGGGCTGGCGGGGCTGGAGGGCCTTAAATTGGGCCAGTGGAGGGGGTCCGGAGGGGGGTCCTGGAGCTCACAGAGTCAGGGCCCGGGCTCCATGCCCAGAGTGATGCGAGCATGGGATGAAGGTGAGGGGAAGAGTGTGGCTCTCCTGGAGCTCAGTGATTCACTCACCCAGGCCCCCCGGGCTGCATCGCCACTACCCAGCCCAGAGTGATCACATCCTGGGTTGAATTTTAAGACAAGTGCGGAGACCCTGGAGCTCAGGGATTCACTCACTCAGGACCCCCGGGCTCCATGCCCACTGCCCACTGCCCAGAGTGATGAGAGCATGGGCTGAAGGTGAGGGGAAGAGTGTGGCTCTCCCGGAGCTCAGTGATTCACTCACTCAGGACCCCCGGGCTGCATCGCCACTACCCAGCTCAGAGTGATCACATCCTGGGTTGAATTTCAAGACAAGTGCGGAGATCCTGGAGCTCAGGGATTCACTCACTCAGGACCCCCGGGCTATATGCCCAGAGTGATGAGAGCATGGGCTGCAGGTGAGGGGAAGAGTGTGGCTCTCCCGGAGCTCAGTGATTGACTCACTCAGGACCCCCAGGCTCCATGCCCAGAGTGATGAGAGCAGGGGCTGAAGGTGAGGGGAAGAGTGTGGCTCTCCCAGAGCTCAGTGATTCACTCACCCAGGCCCCCCGGGCTGCATCGCCACTACCCAGCCCAGAGTGATCACATCCTGGGTTGAATTTTAAGACAAGTGCGGAGACCCTGGAGCTCAGGGATTCACTCACTCAGGACCCCCGGGCTCCATGCCCACTGCCCACTGCCCAGAGTGA
>NW_027554555.1:0-30776 GCF_053574225.1 Canis aureus
GTCTAAAAACTGACGCTATTCCAGGACGACTAAACCAAACCACCCTTATAGCCATACGACCGGGACTGTATTATGGCCAGTGCTCTGAAATCTGCGGATCTAACCATAGCTTTATACCCATTGTTCTTGAAATAGTCCCCCTATCTTATTTTGAAACCTGATCTGCCTTAATAGTATAACCTAGACTAGACTTACTCATTAAGAAGCTATAAAGCATTAACCTTTTAAGTTAAAGACTGGGAGTTTTAACCTCCCCTTAATGAAATGCCACAGCTAGACACATCCACCTGATTTATTATAATCTTTTCAATATTTCTCACCCTCTTCATTCTATTCCAACTAAAAATTTCAAATCACCACTACCCGGAAAACCCAATAACCAAGTCTACTAAAATCACTAGTCAACATAATCCTTGAGAAAACAAATGAACGAAAATTTATTCGCCTCTTTCGCTGCCCCCTCAATAATAGGTCTCCCTATTGTAGTACTGATCGTCATATTCCCTTCCATTTTATTCCCAGCACCCAATCGCCTAATCAATAATCGGTTAATCTCCATTCAGCAATGATTAATTCAATTAACATCAAAACAAATACTAGCAATTCATAATCAAAAGGGACGAACCTGAGCTCTCATACTTATATCACTAATTCTATTCATTGGTTCAACTAACCTACTTGGACTACTACCCCACTCATTTACGCCCACGACACAACTCTCTATAAACCTCGGAATAGCAATCCCCCTATGAGCAGGGACAGTAATTACCGGTTTCCGCTATAAGACCAAAGCATCCTTGGCACACTTTCTACCCCAAGGCACCCCTCTTCCCCTAATTCCAATACTAGTAATCATCGAAACTATTAGTCTATTCATTCAACCCATAGCTCTAGCCGTTCGATTAACCGCCAATATTACTGCAGGACACCTCCTAATCCATTTGATTGGAGGGGCTACCTTAGCTCTTATTAATATTAGCGCGACCACAGCTTTCATCACTTTTATTATTTTAATTCTATTTACGATTCTAGAGTTTGCTGTTGCCTTAATTCAAGCCTATGTCTTTACCTTACTAGTAAGTCTATACTTACATGACAACACCTAATGACCCACCAAACTCACGCTTACCATATAGTTAACCCAAGCCCATGACCGCTAACAGGAGCCCTTTCTGCCCTTCTTATAACATCGGGTCTTATCATATGATTTCACTATAACTCAATATCCCTACTTACATTAGGATTCACAACCAACCTGCTAACCATATACCAGTGATGACGAGATGTGATCCGAGAAGGCACATTCCAAGGACATCACACCCCTATTGTACAAAAAGGACTACGGTACGGAATAGTTCTTTTTATTGTATCAGAAGTATTTTTTCTTTGCAGGCTTCTTTTGAGCCTTTTACCATTCCAGCCTAGCCCCTACTCCTGAACTTGGAGGTTGCTGACCTCCCACCGGCATTATTCCTCTTAACCCACTAGAAGTTCCTCTACTCAACACCTCAGTCCTCCTAGCCTCCGGAGTATCTATTACTTGAGCCCATCATAGTTTAATAGAAGGCAATCGTAACACATACTTCAAGGCCTATTTATTACAATCTCCTTAGGCGTATATTTTACACTATTACAGGCCTCCGAATACTACGAGACATCTTTTACAATCTCCGACGGAGTGTACGGATCTACCTTTTTTATAGCTACTGGGTTTCACGGACTACATGTAATTATTGGCTCCACATTCCTTATCGTGTGCTTTCTCCGACAACTATACTACCACTTCACATCAAACCACCACTTCGGATTTGAAGCCGCTGCATGATATTGACACTTTGTTGATGTAGTCTGACTATTCTTATATGTATCTATTTATTGATGAGGATCCTATTTCTTTAGTATAACTAGTACAATTTGACTTCCAATCAGTTAGCTCCAGATCAACCTGGAAAGAAGTAATAAACGTAATACTAACCTTGATAACTAATGTAACCCTAGCGTCCTTACTTGTACTAATCGCATTCTGACTTCCCCAACTAAATATTTATACAGACAAGACAAGCCCCTACGAATGTGGTTTTGACCCCATGGGATCTGCTCGCCTACCTTTCTCTATAAAATTCTTCCTAGTTGCCATCACATTCCTGCTTTTCGACCTAGAAATCGCACTCCTACTCCCACTTCCCTGAGCGTCACAAACCAACAAGTTGACAACAATACTTATCATAGCACTCCTACTAATCTCCCTCCTAGCTGCAAGCCTAGCGTACGAATGAACCGAAAAGGGGCTAGAATGAACCGAATATGATAATTAGTTTAAGCCAAAACAAATGATTTCGACTCATTAGATTATGATTTATCTCATAATTATCATATGTCCATAGTATATATTAATATCTTTCTGGCATTCATTCTTTCTCTAATAGGTATACTTGTTTATCGATCACACCTAATATCATCGCTACTATGCTTAGAGGGCATAATATTATCACTATTTGTAATAATATCTGTAACTATTCTCAACAACCACCTTACATTAGCCAGCATGATACCAATCGTACTACTAGTATTTGCTGCCTGCGAAGCAGCATTAGGACTATCTCTACTAGTTATAGTATCTAACACCTACGGGACTGATTACGTACAAACCTAAACCTCTTACAATGCTAAAAATTATCATCCCCACTATCATACTGATCCCCCTTACATGAGTATCAAAGCCTAACATAATCTGAATTAACACGACAACATATGGTTTGCTAATCAGCTTAATCAGCTTATTCTACCTGAATCAACCAAATGATAATACATTGAACCCCTCCTTAATATTTTTCTCTGACTCCCTATCAGCACCGCTACTAGCACTTACAACATGACTTCTACCCCTTATACTTATAGCAAGCCAACACCATTTATCAAAAGAACCCTTAACTCGAAAAAAACTATATATTTCAATACTGATTCTTCTCCAGTTGTTCCTAATTATAACTTTCACCGCCTCTGAACTTATCTTCTTTTACATCCTATTTGAGGCAACACTAATCCCAACCCTGATCATTATTACCCGATGGGGGAATCAAACTGAACGACTAAACGCAGGGCTCTACTTCTTATTTTATACTTTAATAGGATCTCTCCCACTCCTAGTAGCTCTCCTTTACATCCACAATTTCATGGGCTCCCTAAATTTTCTCATAATTCAATACTGAATTCAACCTCTGCCAAACTCCTGATCTAATGTTTTCTTATGATTGGCATGCATGATAGCATTCATAGTAAAGATACCTCTATACGGCCTCCACTTGTGACTACCAAAAGCACACGTAGAGGCCCCTATTGCCGGCTCCATGGTACTTGCCGCCGTACTCCTGAAATTAGGAGGCTATGGCATGATACGAATTACAACCCTACTAAACCCCCTGACCAACTTCATAGCGTATCCTTTCATAATATTATCTCTATGAGGCATAATCATAACAAGCTCTATCTGTCTCCGTCAAACAGATCTAAAATCCCTAATTGCATACTCCTCAGTTAGTCATATGGCACTCGTTATTGTAGCGGTTCTTATTCAAACACCATGAAGTTATATAGGTGCAACAGCCCTAATAATTGCCCATGGTTTAACATCCTCGATGCTATTCTGCTTAGCCAACTCCAATTACGAACGAATCCATAGCCGTACTATGATTCTCGCACGAGGACTTCAAACCCTCCTTCCCCTGATAGCAGCCTGATGGTTATTAGCAAGCCTCACAAATCTGGCTCTTCCTCCAACAATTAATCTTATCGGAGAACTATTTGTAGTGATATCCTCATTCTCATGATCCAACATTACTATTATTCTAATAGGAATTAACATCACCATCACTGCCCTATACTCACTTTATATTACTAATCACCACACAGCGTGGTAAATATTCCCACCATATCAAAAATATCAAACCGTCATTCACACGAGAAAATGCCCTAATAACCTTGCATCTACTGCCTCTACTCCTCCTATCCCTTAACCCTAAAATTATTCTCGGTCCCATCTACTGTAAGCATAGTTTAACAAAAACATTAGATTGTGAATCTAATAATAAAAGCTCAAACCTTTTTGCTTACCGAAAAAGTACTGCAAGAACTGCTAACTCATGCTCCCATGTATAAGAACATGGCTTTTTCAACTTTTATAGGATAGAAGTAATCCATTTGGTCTTAGGAACCAAAAAATTGGTGCAACTCCAAATAAAAGTAATAAATATATTTACTTCATGCATAATCACAGCTCTAGTCATTCTTACTTTGCCCATCATTATAACCTCTACTAAACTCTACAAAAATAAGCTATACCCATACTATGTAAAAACCGCTACTTCTTACGCATTCATAATTAGCATAATTCCCACAATAATATTCATCTACTCAGGACAGGAAACAATTGTTTCAAACTGACATTGAATAACAATCCAGACCATAAAACTATCCATGAGTTTTAAATTAGACTACTTCTCAATAATCTTTGTGCCCGTAGCCCTTTTTGTCACGTGGTCTATTATAGAGTTTTCTATATGATATATACACTCCGATCCTTATATTAACCGATTTTTCAAGTATCTTCTCTTATTTCTTATTACTATAATAGTCTTAGTCACCGCAAACAACATATTCCAACTATTCATTGGCTGAGAAGGAGTTGGCATTATATCATTTTTACTTATTGGATGATGATACGGCCGAACCGATGCAAATACAGCTGCCCTACAAGCTATCCTCTATAACCGTATTGGAGATGTAGGCTTCATTATAACCATAGCATGGTTTCTATTGAACTTAAACACATGAGACCTTCAACAAATCTTTATTACAACAAACGATAATTTTAATTTGCCGCTACTTGGCTTACTATTAGCAGCTACCGGTAAATCTGCTCAATTCGGCTTACATCCCTGACTCCCCTCAGCCATAGAAGGCCCCACTCCTGTATCAGCCCTACTTCACTCAAGCACAATAGTTGTAGCAGGAGTATTTCTTCTTATCCGCTTTCATCCACTAATAGAGCATAATCAAACTATTCAAACCCTCACTTTATGCTTAGGGGCTATTACTACACTATTTACTGCAATCTGCGCTCTTACACAGAACGATATCAAAAAAATTGTAGCGTTCTCTACCTCAAGCCAACTAGGCCTAATAATAGTAACAATTGGCATTAACCAGCCTTACCTAGCCTTCTTACACATCTGCACTCACGCATTTTTTAAAGCTATGTTATTCATATGTTCAGGGTCAATTATCCACAGCCTAAACGATGAACAAGACATTCGAAAGATAGGTGGCCTATTTAAAGTCCTTCCCTTCACCACAACTTCCCTGATTGTCGGAAGCCTCGCATTAACAGGCATACCTTTCCTTACAGGATTCTACTCCAAAGACCTGATCATCGAGTCCGCTAACACGTCGAATACCAACGCCTGAGCCCTCTTAATTACACTCGTTGCCACATCCCTAACCGCTGCCTACAGCACCCGAATTATATTCTTCGCTCTACTAGGCCAGCCCCGCTTCTCCCCTATAATCCTTATCAACGAGAATAATCCTCTCCTAATTAACTCTATTAAACGACTCCTTATCGGAAGTGTATTTGCAGGATACATTATCTCCCACAGCATCACACCCACCACCATCCCACAGATAACTATGCCTCATTATCTAAAAATGATAGCCCTTGCAGTAACTATCTTGGGTTTCATCCTGGCACTAGAACTAAACCTTACCATACAAGGACTCAAATTTAACTATCCATCTAATTACTTTAAATTTTCCACCCTCCTTGGCTATTATCCAACCATTATGCACCGCCTCACACCTAAAACAAGTTTAACCATCAGCCAGAAATCAGCATCTATACTTCTGGACTCCATCTGACTAGAAAACATCCTACCCAAATCAATCTCGTATTTCCAAATAAAATCTTCTACCCTTATTTCAAATCAAAAGGGTCTCATCAAGCTCTATTTCCTATCGTTCATACTAACTATAATTCTCAGCCTACTAATCCTTAATTACCACGGGTAACTTCCATGATAACCAACACACCAGTTAACAGCGACCAACCTGTAACAATCACCAACCAGGTTCCATAACTATATAAAGCCGCAATACCCATAGCCTCTTCACTAAAAAACCCAGAGTCCCCCGTATCATAAATTACCCAATCCCCTATTCCATTAAACTTTAATACTACCTCCACCTCATCATCCTTCAAAATATAGCAAGCAGTCAACAACTCAGACAATAGACCAGTAATAAAAGCCGCTAGAACAGCCTTATTTGAAACTCACACCTCAGGGTATTGCTCAGTAGCCATAGCAGTTGTATAACCAAATACTACTAATATACCCCCCAAATAAATTAAAAACACTATCAGCCCTAAAAAAGAACCCCCAAAATTCAGAACAATCGCACAACCAATCCCACCGCTAATAATTAGCACAAGCCCACCATAAATAGGAGATGGTTTAGTGGCAAAACCCACAAAACTCATCACAAAAACGATACTTAAAATAAATACAATGTATGTTATCATTATTCCTACATGGAATTTAACCATGACTAATGACATGAAAAATCATCGTTGTATTTCAACTATAAGAACATTAATGACCAACATTCGAAAAACCCACCCACTAGCCAAAATTGTCAACAATTCATTCATTGACCTCCCAGCGCCATCTAACATCTCTGCTTGATGGAATTTCGGGTCCTTATTAGGAGTATGCTTGATTCTACAGATTCTAACAGGTTTATTTCTAGCTATACACTACACATCGGACACGGCCACAGCTTTTTCATCGGTCACCCACATCTGTCGAGACGTTAACTACGGCTGAATTATCCGCTATATACATGCAAATGGCGCTTCCATATTCTTCATCTGCCTATTCATACATGTGGGACGAGGCCTATACTATGGATCCTATGTATTCATAGAAACATGAAACATTGGAATTGTACTACTATTCGCAACCATAGCCACAGCATTCATAGGCTATGTACTGCCGTGAGGACAAATATCATTTTGAGGGGCAACTGTAATCACTAACCTTCTCTCCGCCATCCCCTATATCGGAACCAACTTAGTAGAGTGAATCTGAGGTGGCTTCTCAGTAGACAAAGCAACCTTAACACGATTCTTTGCATTTCATTTTATCTTTCCATTCATCATCGCAGCTCTAGCAATAGTACACCTCCTATTTCTACACGAAACCGGATCCAACAACCCCTCAGGAATCACATCAGACTCAGACAAAATTCCGTTTCACCCCTACTACACAATTAAAGATATCCTAGGAATCCTACTCCTGCTCCTAGTCTTAATATCACTAGTTTTATTTTCACCAGACCTATTAGGAGATCCAGACAACTACACCCCTGCAAACCCCCTAAACACCCCTCCACATATCAAACCTGAATGATACTTCCTATTCGCCTATGCCATCCTACGATCTATCCCTAATAAATTAGGAGGTGTACTCGCCCTAGTATTCTCCATCCTAATTTTAGCATTCATTCCATTCCTCCACACATCTAAGCAACGCAGTATAATATTCCGACCCCTCAGCCAATGCCTATTCTGACTTTTAGTCGCCGATCTTCTCACTTTAACTTGGATTGGAGGACAGCCAGTTGAACACCCTTTCATCATTATCGGACAGGTCGCCTCAATTCTATATTTCACCATCCTATTGATTCTAATGCCAACAATTAGCGTTATCGAAAATAATCTTCTAAAATGAAGAGTCTTTGTAGTATAATCATTACCTTGGTCTTGTAAACCAAAAATGGAGAGTAGTCGCCCTCCCTAAGACTCAAGGAAGAAGCTCTTGCTCCACCATCAGCACCCAAAGCTGAAATTCTTCTTAAACTATTCCCTGACACCCCCTACATTCATATATTGGACCACCTCTACTGTGCTATGTCAGTATCTCCAAAAAATCCTTCTTTCCCTCCCCTATGTACGTCGTGCATTAATGGCTTGCCCCATGCATATAAGCATGTACATGATATTATATCTTTACATAGGACATGTCTAGTCCAATTCCACAACCCATTGATCCTCAACAGTAACTAGATGCATATCACTTAGTCCAATAAGGGCTTAATCACCATGCCTCGAGAAACCATCAATCCTTGCCTGTAATGTCACTCTTCTCGCTCCGGGCCCATGCTAATGTGGGGGTTACTATCATGAAACTATACCTGGCATCTGGTTCTTACCTCAGGGCCATGACTCTATTTATTCCAATCCTACTAATTCTCGCAAATGGGACATCTCGATGGACTAGTGACTAATCAGCCCATGATCACACATAACTGTGGTGTCATGCATTTGGTATCTTTTATTTTTAGGGGGGGAATCTGCTATCACTCATCTATGACCGCAACGGCACTAACTCTAACTTATCTTCTGCTCTCAGGGAATATGCCCGTCGCGGCCCTAATGCAGTCAAATAACTTGTAGCTGGACTTATTCATTATCATTTATCAACTCACGCATAAAATCAAGGTGCTATTCAGTCAATGGTTTCAGGACATATAATTCTAGGACACACGTGTGTACACGTACGTACACGTGTGTACACGTACGTACACGTGTGTACACGTACGTACACGTGTGTACACGTACGTACACGTGTGTACACGTACGTACACGTGTGTACACGTACGTACACGTGTGTACACGTACGTACACGTGTGTACACGTACGTACACGTGTGTACACGTACGTACACGTGTGTACACGTACGTACACGTGTGTACACGTACGTACACGTGTGTACACGTACGTACACGTACGTACACGTACGTACACGTGTGTACACGTACGTACACGTGTGTACACGTACGTACACGTGTGTACACGTACGTACACGCGCAAGACATTAAGTTAACTTATACAAACCCCCCTTACCCCCCATAAACTCATGTCATCTATTATACACTTATTTATGTCCTGCCAAACCCCAAAAACAGGACTAAGTGCATACAATACTCACAAGCTTTATTTAAATTGTATACAAATGTATTGCTACTCTAGTTAACTTAACACAACAGTCTTACACGCATTCGATCTCGTGGTCTATCTATAGATAGCATCCCCTTTTTTTTTCCTCTCATATTTACTATGTATTTTATTTATTATACACACTACAATTTCAGTATAAGTTAATGTAGCTTAATTAATAAAGCAAGGCACTGAAAATGCCAAGATGAGTCGCACGACTCCATAAACACAAAGGTTTGGTCCTAGCCTTCCTATTAGTTCTTAGTAGACTTACACATGCAAGTCTCCACGCCCCAGTGAGAATGCCCTTAAAATCAGCAGTGATCTAAAGGAGCAGGTATCAAGCACACTCTTAAGTAGCTCATAACACCTTGCTAAGCCACACCCCCACGGGATACAGCAGTGATAAAAATTAAGCCATAAACGAAAGTTTGACTAAGCCATACTAAAAAGGGTTGGTAAATTTCGTGCCAGCCACCGCGGTCATACGATTAACCCAAACTAATAGGCCCACGGCGTAAAGCGTGTTTAAGATACCTTTGCACTAAAGTTAAAACTTAACTAAGCCGTAAAAAGCTACAGTTACCATAAAATAGACCACGAAAGTGACTTTATAATAATCTGACTACACGATAGCTAAGACCCAAACTGGGATTAGATACCCCACTATGCTTAGCCCTAAACATAGATAATTTTACAACAAAATAATTCGCCAGAGGACTACTAGCAATAGCTTAAAACTCAAAGGACTTGGCGGTGCTTTATATCCCTCTAGAGGAGCCTGTTCTATAATCGATAAACCCCGATAAACCTCACCACCCTTTGCTAATTCAGTCTATATACCGCCATCTTCAGCAAACCCTCAAAAGGTAGAATAGTAAGCACAATCATTTTACATAAAAAAGTTAGGTCAAGGTGTAACTTATGGGGTGGGAAGAAATGGGCTACATTTTCTACCCAAGAACATTCCACGAACGTTTTTATGAAATTAAAAACTGAAGGAGGATTTAGTAGTAAATTAAGAATAGAGAGCTTAATTGAATAGGGCCATGAAGCACGCACACACCGCCCGTCACCCTCCTCAAGTAATAAGACACAACCATAACCATATTAACTTAACTAAGACACAAGAGGAGACAAGTCGTAACAAGGTAAGCATACCGGAAGGTGTGCTTGGATTAATCAAAGTGTAGCTTAACTAAAGCGTCTGGCCTACACCCAGAAGATTTCATTACTTATGACCACTTTGAACAAAAGCTAGCCCAACTAACCCCAAACTTAAGTATCACAGACATATAAAGTAAAACATTTAGTTAAATAATAAAAGTATAGGAGATAGAAATTTTAATTGGAGCGATAGAGATAGTACCGTAAGGGAATGATGAAAGACATCTTAACAGTATTAAACAGCAAAGATTACCCCTTTTACCTTTTGCATAATGAACTAGCCAGAAACGACTTAACAAAGAGAACTTAAGCTAAGCTCCCCGAAACCAGACGAGCTACCCATAAACAATCTAAAAGGATCAACTCATCTATGTAGCAAAATAGTGAGAAGATTTGTGGGTAGAGGTGAAAAGCCTAACGAGCCTGGTGATAGCTGGTTGCCCACAAACAGAATTTTAGTTCAACTTTAAATTTACCTAAAAAAAAACAAAATTTTAATGTAAATTTAAAATATAGTCTAAGAAGGTACAGCTTCTTAGAATCAGGATACAACCTTTATTAGAGAGTATATACTAACATCACCATAGTTGGCTTAAAAGCAGCCACCAATTGAGAAAGCGTTCCAGCTCAACAAACAATATAACTTAATCCCAATCATATTACATCAACTCCTAATTATACCTCCTGGGCCATTCTATTTAAATATAGAAGCAACAATGCTAGTATGAGTAACAAGAACTATTTTCTCCCCGCATAAGCTTATATCAGAAACGGATAGACCACTGATAGTTAACAATCTGATAATATCAACCCAAAAATGAAATACTTATCTACCCTATTGTTAACCCAACACAGGCATGCATTTAAGGAAAGATTAAAAGGAGTAAAAGGAACTCGGCAAACACAAACCCCGCCTGTTTACCAAAAACATCACCTCCAGCATTTCTAGTATTGGAGGCACTGCCTGCCCAGTGACACTTGTTTAACGGCCGCGGTATCCTGACCGTGCAAAGGTAGCATAATCATTTGTTCTCTAAATAAGGACTTGTATGAATGGCCACACGAGGGTTTAACTGTCTCTTATTCCCAATCAGTGAAATTGACCTTCCCGTGAAGAGGCGGGAATGCCACAATAAGACGAGAAGACCCTATGGAGCTTTAATTAACTAACCCAAACTTATGGATACTAAATACCTACAAGGCATAACATTACACCATTATTGTGGGTTAGCAATTTAGGTTGGGGTGACCTCGGAATATAAAAAAACTCCCGAGTGATTAAAATTTAGACCCACAAGTCAAAATATAACATCACTTATTGATCCAATAATTTTTGATCAACGGAACAAGTTACCCTAGGGATAACAGCGCAATCCTATTCAAGAGTCCATATCGACAATAGGGTTTACGACCTCGATGTTGGATCAGGACATCCTAATGGTGCAGCAGCTATTAAGGGTTCGTTTGTTCAACGATTAAAGTCCTACGTGATCTGAGTTCAGACCGGAGTAATCCAGGTCGGTTTCTATCTATTATATAACCTCCCCCAGTACGAAAGGACAAGGGATGTAAGGCCTACCTCACAAAGGCGCCTTAAAACTAATAGATGAAGTCAACTCAATCTAACCAGTTTATCTCCTCATAAGCCCGAGAAAAGGGGCTTTGTTAGGGTGGCAGAGCCCGGTAACTGCGTAAAACTTAAACCTTTATTATCAGAGGTTCAATTCCTCTCCCTAACAAAATGTTCTTTATCAACATTATCTCTCTTATCATCCCAATCCTTCTTGCCGTAGCCTTCCTCACCCTCGTTGAACGAAAAGTCTTAGGCTACATACAACTTCGAAAAGGGCCTAATATCGTAGGCCCCTACGGCCTCCTTCAACCAATCGCAGATGCAGTAAAACTCTTCACAAAAGAACCTCTACGACCACTTACATCCTCCATATCAATATTCATTCTAGCCCCCATTCTAGCTCTATCACTAGCCCTAACTATATGAATCCCTCTCCCAATGCCCTACCCACTCATTAATATAAACTTAGGAGTCCTATTCATACTAGCAATATCAAGTCTCGCCGTATACTCCATCCTTTGGTCAGGATGAGCCTCAAACTCCAAATACGCTCTAATCGGAGCCCTCCGAGCAGTAGCTCAAACAATCTCATATGAAGTAACACTAGCAATCATTCTCCTATCAGTCCTCCTAATAAACGGGTCATTTACACTATCCACACTAATTATCACCCAAGAACATATATGACTAATCTTTCCGGCCTGGCCCCTAGCCATGATATGATTCATTTCTACTCTAGCAGAAACTAACCGAGCCCCCTTCGACTTAACTGAAGGAGAATCCGAACTAGTTTCTGGATTTAACGTAGAGTATGCAGCGGGTCCTTTTGCCCTATTCTTTCTAGCAGAGTACGCAAATATCATTATAATAAATATCCTCACAACAATTCTATTCTTCGGTGCATTCCACAACCCATTTATACCAGAACTCTACTCTATTAACTTCACTATAAAAACCCTCTTACTAACTATCTGCTTCCTATGAATTCGAGCATCATACCCTCGATTCCGCTATGATCAATTAATACACTTATTGTGAAAAAATTTTCTACCCCTAACTTTAGCCCTATGCATATGACATGTTGCCTTACCCATTATTACCGCGAGTATCCCACCCCAAACATAAGAAATATGTCTGATAAAAGAGTTACTTTGATAGAGTAAATAATAGAGGTTTAAATCCTCTTATTTCTAGAATAATAGGCTTCGAACCTAATCTTAAGAATTCAAAGATCTTCGTGCTACCAAACTTACACTATATTCTACAGTAAGGTCAGCTAAATTAAGCTATCGGGCCCATACCCCGAAAATGTTGGTTTATACCCTTCCCGTACTAATAAAACCCCCTATTCTCACTATTATTATAGCAACTATCATGGCAGGGACCATAATCGTCATACTAAGCTCGCACTGATTACTGATCTGAATTGGATTCGAAATAAACATGCTAGCCATCATCCCTATCCTCATAAAAAAGTATAATCCACGAGCCATAGAAGCCTCTACAAAATATTTTCTTACACAAGCTACTGCCTCAATATTACTAATAATAGGAGTCACCATTAACCTTCTTTACTCCGGCCAATGAGTAATCTCAAAAATCTCAAACCCCATCGCATCCATCATAATAACCACCGCCCTAACAATAAAACTAGGCCTATCTCCATTCCACTTCTGAGTTCCCGAAGTAGCACAAGGAGTAACACTTATATCAGGAATAATCCTACTAACATGACAAAAAATCGCACCTATATCCATCCTATATCAAATCTCCCCATCAATTAACACCAACCTTCTTATACTAATAGCCCTCGCATCCGTTCTAGTAGGAGGCTGAGGCGGACTAAATCAAACTCAACTACGAAAAATCATAGCATACTCCTCCATTGCCCACATAGGCTGAATAGCCGCTATCATTATTTACAACCCTACAATAATAATCCTAAACTTAACTTTATATATTCTAATAACACTATCTACCTTCATACTATTCATATTAAACTCATCCACCACAACCTTATCCTTATCCCACATATGAAATAAATTTCCCCTAATCACCTCCATAATCTTAATCTTAATATTATCCCTAGGAGGACTACCCCCATTATCTGGCTTCATCCCTAAATGAATAATTATTCAAGAATTAACAAAAAATAACATAATTATTATTCCAACACTAATAGCCATCACCGCTCTACTTAACTTATATTTCTACCTGCGACTCACATATAGCACCGCACTTACCATATTCCCGTCCACAAATAACATATAAAAATAAAATGACAATTCGAGTACACAAAAAAGGCAACCCTACTACCCCCCTTAATCATTATCTCAACTATACTACTCCCGCTAACACCTATATTATCAGTCTTGGACTAGGAGTTTAGGTTAGACCAGACCAAGAGCCTTCAAAGCTCTAAGCAAGTGCTATACACTTAACCCCTGACCAAATCACCTCTAAGGGCTGCAAGAATCTATCTTACATCAATTGAATGCAAATCAAACACTTTAATTAAGCTAAGCCCTCCCTAGATTGGTGAGCTTCTACCTCACGAAATTTTAGTTAACAGCTAAATACCCTAGTAACTGGCTTCAATCTACCTTCTCCCGCCGCGTAGAAAAAAAAGGCGGGAGAAGCCCCGGCGGCGTCTAGGCTGCTTCTTTGAATTTGCAATTCAATATGAAAATTCACCACAGAGCTTGGCAAAAAGAGGACTTAAACCTCTATTTTTAGATTTACAGTCTAATGCTTTTATCAGCCATTTTACCTATGTTCATTAACCGATGACTGTTCTCTACTAATCACAAAGATATTGGTACTTTATACTTACTATTTGGAGCATGAGCCGGCATAGTAGGCACTGCCTTGAGCCTCCTCATCCGAGCCGAACTAGGTCAGCCCGGTACTTTACTAGGCGACGATCAAATTTATAACGTCGTCGTAACCGCCCATGCTTTCGTAATAATCTTCTTCATAGTCATGCCCATTATAATTGGGGGCTTTGGAAACTGACTAGTGCCATTAATAATTGGTGCTCCGGACATGGCATTCCCCCGAATAAATAACATGAGCTTCTGACTTCTTCCTCCATCTTTTCTTCTACTATTAGCATCTTCTATGGTAGAAGCAGGTGCAGGAACGGGGTGGACCGTTTACCCCCCACTGGCTGGCAATCTGGCCCATGCAGGAGCATCCGTTGATCTTACAATTTTCTCCTTACATTTAGCCGGAGTCTCTTCTATTTTAGGGGCAATTAATTTCATTATTACTATTATCAACATAAAACCCCCTGCAATATCCCAGTATCAAACCCCCCTATTTGTATGATCAGTACTAATTACAGCAGTTCTACTCCTACTATCCCTGCCTGTACTGGCTGCTGGAATTACAATACTTTTAACAGACCGTAATCTTAATACGACATTTTTCGATCCCGCTGGAGGAGGAGACCCTATCCTATATCAACACTTATTCTGATTCTTCGGACATCCTGAAGTTTACATTCTTATCCTGCCAGGGTTCGGAATAATTTCTCACATTGTCACTTACTACTCAGGGAAAAAAGAGCCTTTCGGCTATATAGGAATAGTATGGGCAATAATATCTATTGGGTTTTTAGGCTTTATCGTATGAGCTCACCATATGTTTACTGTAGGAATAGACGTAGACACACGAGCATACTTCACATCCGCCACTATAATTATCGCTATTCCAACAGGAGTAAAAGTATTTAGTTGACTGGCAACACTTCACGGAGGCAATATTAAATGATCTCCAGCTATGCTATGAGCTTTAGGGTTTATTTTCTTATTCACAGTAGGCGGGCTAACAGGCATTGTCCTAGCTAATTCGTCCTTAGACATCGTTCTTCATGATACGTATTATGTTGTAGCTCATTTTCACTATGTGCTCTCAATGGGAGCAGTTTTTGCCATTATGGGAGGATTTGCCCACTGATTCCCCTTATTCTCAGGTTATACTCTTAACGATACTTGAGCAAAGATTCACTTTACAATTATATTTGTGGGAGTAAATATAACTTTCTTCCCTCAGCATTTCCTAGGTTTATCCGGAATACCTCGTCGGTACTCTGACTATCCAGATGCATATACCACCTGAAATACCGTCTCCTCTATAGGATCGTTTATCTCGCTTACAGCGGTGATGCTTATAATTTTTATAATCTGAGAGGCCTTTGCATCCAAACGAGAAGTTGCTATAGTAGAACTTACTACAACTAATATTGAATGACTACATGGATGTCCCCCTCCATATCACACGTTCGAAGAACCTACATATGTAATCCAAAAATAAGAAAGGAAGGAATCGAACCCCCTAAAATTGGTTTCAAGCCAATGTCATAACCACTATGTCTTTCTCAATCAGGAGGTATTAGTAAAATATTACATAACTTTGTCAAGGTTAAATTATAGGTGAAACCCCTATATACCTCTATGGCGTACCCATTTCAACTCGGATTACAGGACGCAACCTCCCCTATTATAGAGGAGCTACTTCATTTTCATGACCATACACTAATAATTGTATTCTTAATCAGTTCTTTAGTTCTCTACATCATTTCCCTAATATTGACTACAAAATTAACTCATACAAGCACAATAGACGCACAGGAAGTAGAAACAGTATGAACTATCCTACCCGCCATTATCCTAATCCTAATCGCTCTACCTTCCCTCCGAATCCTTTATATAATAGACGAAATCAATAACCCCTCTTTAACCGTGAAAACAATAGGCCACCAATGATACTGAAGCTATGAATATACTGATTATGAAGACTTAAACTTTGACTCCTACATAATCCCAACACAAGAATTAAAGCCAGGAGAACTCCGACTATTAGAAGTAGACAACCGAGTTGTCCTCCCAATAGAAATAACCATCCGAATACTTATTTCTTCAGAAGACGTTTTGCATTCATGAGCTGTTCCATCACTAGGTCTAAAAACTGACGCTATTCCAGGACGACTAAACCAAACCACCCTTATAGCCATACGACCGGGACTGTATTATGGCCAGTGCTCTGAAATCTGCGGATCTAACCATAGCTTTATACCCATTGTTCTTGAAATAGTCCCCCTATCTTATTTTGAAACCTGATCTGCCTTAATAGTATAACCTAGACTAGACTTACTCATTAAGAAGCTATAAAGCATTAACCTTTTAAGTTAAAGACTGGGAGTTTTAACCTCCCCTTAATGAAATGCCACAGCTAGACACATCCACCTGATTTATTATAATCTTTTCAATATTTCTCACCCTCTTCATTCTATTCCAACTAAAAATTTCAAATCACCACTACCCGGAAAACCCAATAACCAAGTCTACTAAAATCACTAGTCAACATAATCCTTGAGAAAACAAATGAACGAAAATTTATTCGCCTCTTTCGCTGCCCCCTCAATAATAGGTCTCCCTATTGTAGTACTGATCGTCATATTCCCTTCCATTTTATTCCCAGCACCCAATCGCCTAATCAATAATCGGTTAATCTCCATTCAGCAATGATTAATTCAATTAACATCAAAACAAATACTAGCAATTCATAATCAAAAGGGACGAACCTGAGCTCTCATACTTATATCACTAATTCTATTCATTGGTTCAACTAACCTACTTGGACTACTACCCCACTCATTTACGCCCACGACACAACTCTCTATAAACCTCGGAATAGCAATCCCCCTATGAGCAGGGACAGTAATTACCGGTTTCCGCTATAAGACCAAAGCATCCTTGGCACACTTTCTACCCCAAGGCACCCCTCTTCCCCTAATTCCAATACTAGTAATCATCGAAACTATTAGTCTATTCATTCAACCCATAGCTCTAGCCGTTCGATTAACCGCCAATATTACTGCAGGACACCTCCTAATCCATTTGATTGGAGGGGCTACCTTAGCTCTTATTAATATTAGCGCGACCACAGCTTTCATCACTTTTATTATTTTAATTCTATTTACGATTCTAGAGTTTGCTGTTGCCTTAATTCAAGCCTATGTCTTTACCTTACTAGTAAGTCTATACTTACATGACAACACCTAATGACCCACCAAACTCACGCTTACCATATAGTTAACCCAAGCCCATGACCGCTAACAGGAGCCCTTTCTGCCCTTCTTATAACATCGGGTCTTATCATATGATTTCACTATAACTCAATATCCCTACTTACATTAGGATTCACAACCAACCTGCTAACCATATACCAGTGATGACGAGATGTGATCCGAGAAGGCACATTCCAAGGACATCACACCCCTATTGTACAAAAAGGACTACGGTACGGAATAGTTCTTTTTATTGTATCAGAAGTATTTTTCTTTGCAGGCTTCTTTTGAGCCTTTTACCATTCCAGCCTAGCCCCTACTCCTGAACTTGGAGGTTGCTGACCTCCCACCGGCATTATTCCTCTTAACCCACTAGAAGTTCCTCTACTCAACACCTCAGTCCTCCTAGCCTCCGGAGTATCTATTACTTGAGCCCATCATAGTTTAATAGAAGGCAATCGTAAACACATACTTCAAGGCCTATTTATTACAATCTCCTTAGGCGTATATTTTACACTATTACAGGCCTCCGAATACTACGAGACATCTTTTACAATCTCCGACGGAGTGTACGGATCTACCTTTTTTATAGCTACTGGGTTTCACGGACTACATGTAATTATTGGCTCCACATTCCTTATCGTGTGCTTTCTCCGACAACTATACTACCACTTCACATCAAACCACCACTTCGGATTTGAAGCCGCTGCATGATATTGACACTTTGTTGATGTAGTCTGACTATTCTTATATGTATCTATTTATTGATGAGGATCCTATTTCTTTAGTATAACTAGTACAATTGACTTCCAATCAGTTAGCTCCAGATCAACCTGGAAAGAAGTAATAAACGTAATACTAACCTTGATAACTAATGTAACCCTAGCGTCCTTACTTGTACTAATCGCATTCTGACTTCCCCAACTAAATATTTATACAGACAAGACAAGCCCCTACGAATGTGGTTTTGACCCCATGGGATCTGCTCGCCTACCTTTCTCTATAAAATTCTTCCTAGTTGCCATCACATTCCTGCTTTTCGACCTAGAAATCGCACTCCTACTCCCACTTCCCTGAGCGTCACAAACCAACAAGTTGACAACAATACTTATCATAGCACTCCTACTAATCTCCCTCCTAGCTGCAAGCCTAGCGTACGAATGAACCGAAAAGGGGCTAGAATGAACCGAATATGATAATTAGTTTAAGCCAAAACAAATGATTTCGACTCATTAGATTATGATTTATCTCATAATTATCATATGTCCATAGTATATATTAATATCTTTCTGGCATTCATTCTTTCTCTAATAGGTATACTTGTTTATCGATCACACCTAATATCATCGCTACTATGCTTAGAGGGCATAATATTATCACTATTTGTAATAATATCTGTAACTATTCTCAACAACCACCTTACATTAGCCAGCATGATACCAATCGTACTACTAGTATTTGCTGCCTGCGAAGCAGCATTAGGACTATCTCTACTAGTTATAGTATCTAACACCTACGGGACTGATTACGTACAAAACCTAAACCTCTTACAATGCTAAAAATTATCATCCCCACTATCATACTGATCCCCCTTACATGAGTATCAAAGCCTAACATAATCTGAATTAACACGACAACATATGGTTTGCTAATCAGCTTAATCAGCTTATTCTACCTGAATCAACCAAATGATAATACATTGAACCCCTCCTTAATATTTTTCTCTGACTCCCTATCAGCACCGCTACTAGCACTTACAACATGACTTCTACCCCTTATACTTATAGCAAGCCAACACCATTTATCAAAAGAACCCTTAACTCGAAAAAAACTATATATTTCAATACTGATTCTTCTCCAGTTGTTCCTAATTATAACTTTCACCGCCTCTGAACTTATCTTCTTTTACATCCTATTTGAGGCAACACTAATCCCAACCCTGATCATTATTACCCGATGGGGGAATCAAACTGAACGACTAAACGCAGGGCTCTACTTCTTATTTTATACTTTAATAGGATCTCTCCCACTCCTAGTAGCTCTCCTTTACATCCACAATTTCATGGGCTCCCTAAATTTTCTCATAATTCAATACTGAATTCAACCTCTGCCAAACTCCTGATCTAATGTTTTCTTATGATTGGCATGCATGATAGCATTCATAGTAAAGATACCTCTATACGGCCTCCACTTGTGACTACCAAAAGCACACGTAGAGGCCCCTATTGCCGGCTCCATGGTACTTGCCGCCGTACTCCTGAAATTAGGAGGCTATGGCATGATACGAATTACAACCCTACTAAACCCCCTGACCAACTTCATAGCGTATCCTTTCATAATATTATCTCTATGAGGCATAATCATAACAAGCTCTATCTGTCTCCGTCAAACAGATCTAAAATCCCTAATTGCATACTCCTCAGTTAGTCATATGGCACTCGTTATTGTAGCGGTTCTTATTCAAACACCATGAAGTTATATAGGTGCAACAGCCCTAATAATTGCCCATGGTTTAACATCCTCGATGCTATTCTGCTTAGCCAACTCCAATTACGAACGAATCCATAGCCGTACTATGATTCTCGCACGAGGACTTCAAACCCTCCTTCCCCTGATAGCAGCCTGATGGTTATTAGCAAGCCTCACAAATCTGGCTCTTCCTCCAACAATTAATCTTATCGGAGAACTATTTGTAGTGATATCCTCATTCTCATGATCCAACATTACTATTATTCTAATAGGAATTAACATCACCATCACTGCCCTATACTCACTTTATATACTAATCACCACACAGCGTGGTAAATATTCCCACCATATCAAAAATATCAAACCGTCATTCACACGAGAAAATGCCCTAATAACCTTGCATCTACTGCCTCTACTCCTCCTATCCCTTAACCCTAAAATTATTCTCGGTCCCATCTACTGTAAGCATAGTTTAACAAAAACATTAGATTGTGAATCTAATAATAAAAGCTCAAACCTTTTTGCTTACCGAAAAAGTACTGCAAGAACTGCTAACTCATGCTCCCATGTATAAGAACATGGCTTTTTCAACTTTTATAGGATAGAAGTAATCCATTGGTCTTAGGAACCAAAAAATTGGTGCAACTCCAAATAAAAGTAATAAATATATTTACTTCATGCATAATCACAGCTCTAGTCATTCTTACTTTGCCCATCATTATAACCTCTACTAAACTCTACAAAAATAAGCTATACCCATACTATGTAAAAACCGCTACTTCTTACGCATTCATAATTAGCATAATTCCCACAATAATATTCATCTACTCAGGACAGGAAACAATTGTTTCAAACTGACATTGAATAACAATCCAGACCATAAAACTATCCATGAGTTTTAAATTAGACTACTTCTCAATAATCTTTGTGCCCGTAGCCCTTTTTGTCACGTGGTCTATTATAGAGTTTTCTATATGATATATACACTCCGATCCTTATATTAACCGATTTTTCAAGTATCTTCTCTTATTTCTTATTACTATAATAGTCTTAGTCACCGCAAACAACATATTCCAACTATTCATTGGCTGAGAAGGAGTTGGCATTATATCATTTTTACTTATTGGATGATGATACGGCCGAACCGATGCAAATACAGCTGCCCTACAAGCTATCCTCTATAACCGTATTGGAGATGTAGGCTTCATTATAACCATAGCATGGTTTCTATTGAACTTAAACACATGAGACCTTCAACAAATCTTTATTACAACAAACGATAATTTTAATTTGCCGCTACTTGGCTTACTATTAGCAGCTACCGGTAAATCTGCTCAATTCGGCTTACATCCCTGACTCCCCTCAGCCATAGAAGGCCCCACTCCTGTATCAGCCCTACTTCACTCAAGCACAATAGTTGTAGCAGGAGTATTTCTTCTTATCCGCTTTCATCCACTAATAGAGCATAATCAAACTATTCAAACCCTCACTTTATGCTTAGGGGCTATTACTACACTATTTACTGCAATCTGCGCTCTTACACAGAACGATATCAAAAAAATTGTAGCGTTCTCTACCTCAAGCCAACTAGGCCTAATAATAGTAACAATTGGCATTAACCAGCCTTACCTAGCCTTCTTACACATCTGCACTCACGCATTTTTTAAAGCTATGTTATTCATATGTTCAGGGTCAATTATCCACAGCCTAAACGATGAACAAGACATTCGAAAGATAGGTGGCCTATTTAAAGTCCTTCCCTTCACCACAACTTCCCTGATTGTCGGAAGCCTCGCATTAACAGGCATACCTTTCCTTACAGGATTCTACTCCAAAGACCTGATCATCGAGTCCGCTAACACGTCGAATACCAACGCCTGAGCCCTCTTAATTACACTCGTTGCCACATCCCTAACCGCTGCCTACAGCACCCGAATTATATTCTTCGCTCTACTAGGCCAGCCCCGCTTCTCCCCTATAATCCTTATCAACGAGAATAATCCTCTCCTAATTAACTCTATTAAACGACTCCTTATCGGAAGTGTATTTGCAGGATACATTATCTCCCACAGCATCACACCCACCACCATCCCACAGATAACTATGCCTCATTATCTAAAAATGATAGCCCTTGCAGTAACTATCTTGGGTTTCATCCTGGCACTAGAACTAAACCTTACCATACAAGGACTCAAATTTAACTATCCATCTAATTACTTTAAATTTTCCACCCTCCTTGGCTATTATCCAACCATTATGCACCGCCTCACACCTAAAACAAGTTTAACCATCAGCCAGAAATCAGCATCTATACTTCTGGACTCCATCTGACTAGAAAACATCCTACCCAAATCAATCTCGTATTTCCAAATAAAATCTTCTACCCTTATTTCAAATCAAAAGGGTCTCATCAAGCTCTATTTCCTATCGTTCATACTAACTATAATTCTCAGCCTACTAATCCTTAATTACCACGGGTAACTTCCATGATAACCAACACACCAGTTAACAGCGACCAACCTGTAACAATCACCAACCAGGTTCCATAACTATATAAAGCCGCAATACCCATAGCCTCTTCACTAAAAAACCCAGAGTCCCCCGTATCATAAATTACCCAATCCCCTATTCCATTAAACTTTAATACTACCTCCACCTCATCATCCTTCAAAATATAGCAAGCAGTCAACAACTCAGACAATAGACCAGTAATAAAAGCCGCTAGAACAGCCTTATTTGAAACTCACACCTCAGGGTATTGCTCAGTAGCCATAGCAGTTGTATAACCAAATACTACTAATATACCCCCCAAATAAATTAAAAACACTATCAGCCCTAAAAAAGAACCCCCAAAATTCAGAACAATCGCACAACCAATCCCACCGCTAATAATTAGCACAAGCCCACCATAAATAGGAGATGGTTTAGTGGCAAAACCCACAAAACTCATCACAAAAACGATACTTAAAATAAATACAATGTATGTTATCATTATTCCTACATGGAATTTAACCATGACTAATGACATGAAAAATCATCGTTGTATTTCAACTATAAGAACATTAATGACCAACATTCGAAAAACCCACCCACTAGCCAAAATTGTCAACAATTCATTCATTGACCTCCCAGCGCCATCTAACATCTCTGCTTGATGGAATTTCGGGTCCTTATTAGGAGTATGCTTGATTCTACAGATTCTAACAGGTTTATTTCTAGCTATACACTACACATCGGACACGGCCACAGCTTTTTCATCGGTCACCCACATCTGTCGAGACGTTAACTACGGCTGAATTATCCGCTATATACATGCAAATGGCGCTTCCATATTCTTCATCTGCCTATTCATACATGTGGGACGAGGCCTATACTATGGATCCTATGTATTCATAGAAACATGAAACATTGGAATTGTACTACTATTCGCAACCATAGCCACAGCATTCATAGGCTATGTACTGCCGTGAGGACAAATATCATTTTGAGGGGCAACTGTAATCACTAACCTTCTCTCCGCCATCCCCTATATCGGAACCAACTTAGTAGAGTGAATCTGAGGTGGCTTCTCAGTAGACAAAGCAACCTTAACACGATTCTTTGCATTTCATTTTATCTTTCCATTCATCATCGCAGCTCTAGCAATAGTACACCTCCTATTTCTACACGAAACCGGATCCAACAACCCCTCAGGAATCACATCAGACTCAGACAAAATTCCGTTTCACCCCTACTACACAATTAAAGATATCCTAGGAATCCTACTCCTGCTCCTAGTCTTAATATCACTAGTTTTATTTTCACCAGACCTATTAGGAGATCCAGACAACTACACCCCTGCAAACCCCCTAAACACCCCTCCACATATCAAACCTGAATGATACTTCCTATTCGCCTATGCCATCCTACGATCTATCCCTAATAAATTAGGAGGTGTACTCGCCCTAGTATTCTCCATCCTAATTTTAGCATTCATTCCATTCCTCCACACATCTAAGCAACGCAGTATAATATTCCGACCCCTCAGCCAATGCCTATTCTGACTTTTAGTCGCCGATCTTCTCACTTTAACTTGGATTGGAGGACAGCCAGTTGAACACCCTTTCATCATTATCGGACAGGTCGCCTCAATTCTATATTTCACCATCCTATTGATTCTAATGCCAACAATTAGCGTTATCGAAAATAATCTTCTAAAATGAAGAGTCTTTGTAGTATAATCATTACCTTGGTCTTGTAAACCAAAAATGGAGAGTAGTCGCCCTCCCTAAGACTCAAGGAAGAAGCTCTTGCTCCACCATCAGCACCCAAAGCTGAAATTCTTCTTAAACTATTCCCTGACACCCCCTACATTCATATATTGGACCACCTCTACTGTGCTATGTCAGTATCTCCAAAAAATCCTTCTTTCCCTCCCCTATGTACGTCGTGCATTAATGGCTTGCCCCATGCATATAAGCATGTACATGATATTATATCTTTACATAGGACATGTCTAGTCCAATTCCACAACCCATTGATCCTCAACAGTAACTAGATGCATATCACTTAGTCCAATAAGGGCTTAATCACCATGCCTCGAGAAACCATCAATCCTTGCCTGTAATGTCACTCTTCTCGCTCCGGGCCCATGCTAATGTGGGGGTTACTATCATGAAACTATACCTGGCATCTGGTTCTTACCTCAGGGCCATGACTCTATTTATTCCAATCCTACTAATTCTCGCAAATGGGACATCTCGATGGACTAGTGACTAATCAGCCCATGATCACACATAACTGTGGTGTCATGCATTTGGTATCTTTTATTTTTAGGGGGGGAATCTGCTATCACTCATCTATGACCGCAACGGCACTAACTCTAACTTATCTTCTGCTCTCAGGGAATATGCCCGTCGCGGCCCTAATGCAGTCAAATAACTTGTAGCTGGACTTATTCATTATCATTTATCAACTCACGCATAAAATCAAGGTGCTATTCAGTCAATGGTTTCAGGACATATAATTCTAGGACACACGTGTGTACACGTACGTACACGTGTGTACACGTACGTACACGTGTGTACACGTACGTACACGTGTGTACACGTACGTACACGTGTGTACACGTACGTACACGTGTGTACACGTACGTACACGTACGTACACGTACGTACACGTACGTACACGTGTGTACACGTACGTACACGTGTGTACACGTACGTACACGTGTGTACACGTACGTACACGTGTGTACACGTACGTACACGTGTGTACACGTACGTACACGTGTGTACACGTACGTACAGCGCAAGACATTAAGTTAACTTATACAAACCCCCCTTACCCCCCATAAACTCATGTCATCTATTATACACTTATTTATGTCCTGCCAAACCCCAAAAACAGGACTAAGTGCATACAATACTCACAAGCTTTATTTAAATTGTATACAAATGTATTGCTACTCTAGTTAACTTAACACAACAGTCTTACACGCATTCGATCTCGTGGTCTATCTATAGATAGCATCCCCTTTTTTTTTCCTCTCATATTTACTATGTATTTTATTTATTATACACACTACAATTTCAGTATAAGTTAATGTAGCTTAATTAATAAAGCAAGGCACTGAAAATGCCAAGATGAGTCGCACGACTCCATAAACACAAAGGTTTGGTCCTAGCCTTCCTATTAGTTCTTAGTAGACTTACACATGCAAGTCTCCACGCCCCAGTGAGAATGCCCTTAAAATCAGCAGTGATCTAAAGGAGCAGGTATCAAGCACACTCTTAAGTAGCTCATAACACCTTGCTAAGCCACACCCCCACGGGATACAGCAGTGATAAAAATTAAGCCATAAACGAAAGTTTGACTAAGCCATACTAAAAAGGGTTGGTAAATTTCGTGCCAGCCACCGCGGTCATACGATTAACCCAAACTAATAGGCCCACGGCGTAAAGCGTGTTTAAGATACCTTTGCACTAAAGTTAAAACTTAACTAAGCCGTAAAAAGCTACAGTTACCATAAAATAGACCACGAAAGTGACTTTATAATAATCTGACTACACGATAGCTAAGACCCAAACTGGGATTAGATACCCCACTATGCTTAGCCCTAAACATAGATAATTTTACAACAAAATAATTCGCCAGAGGACTACTAGCAATAGCTTAAAACTCAAAGGACTTGGCGGTGCTTTATATCCCTCTAGAGGAGCCTGTTCTATAATCGATAAACCCCGATAAACCTCACCACCCTTTGCTAATTCAGTCTATATACCGCCATCTTCAGCAAACCCTCAAAAGGTAGAATAGTAAGCACAATCATTTTACATAAAAAAGTTAGGTCAAGGTGTAACTTATGGGGTGGGAAGAAATGGGCTACATTTTCTACCCAAGAACATTCCACGAACGTTTTTATGAAATTAAAAACTGAAGGAGGATTTAGTAGTAAATTAAGAATAGAGAGCTTAATTGAATAGGGCCATGAAGCACGCACACACCGCCCGTCACCCTCCTCAAGTAATAAGACACAACCATAACCATATTAACTTAACTAAGACACAAGAGGAGACAAGTCGTAACAAGGTAAGCATACCGGAAGGTGTGCTTGGATTAATCAAAGTGTAGCTTAACTAAAGCGTCTGGCCTACACCCAGAAGATTTCATTACTTATGACCACTTTGAACAAAAGCTAGCCCAACTAACCCCAAACTTAAGTATCACAGACATATAAAGTAAAACATTTAGTTAAATAATAAAAGTATAGGAGATAGAAATTTTAATTGGAGCGATAGAGATAGTACCGTAAGGGAATGATGAAAGACATCTTAACAGTATTAAACAGCAAAGATTACCCCTTTTACCTTTTGCATAATGAACTAGCCAGAAACGACTTAACAAAGAGAACTTAAGCTAAGCTCCCCGAAACCAGACGAGCTACCCATAAACAATCTAAAAGGATCAACTCATCTATGTAGCAAAATAGTGAGAAGATTTGTGGGTAGAGGTGAAAAGCCTAACGAGCCTGGTGATAGCTGGTTGCCCACAAACAGAATTTTAGTTCAACTTTAAATTTACCTAAAAAAAAACAAAATTTTAATGTAAATTTAAAATATAGTCTAAGAAGGTACAGCTTCTTAGAATCAGGATACAACCTTTATTAGAGAGTATATACTAACATCACCATAGTTGGCTTAAAAGCAGCCACCAATTGAGAAAGCGTTCCAGCTCAACAAACAATATAACTTAATCCCAATCATATTACATCAACTCCTAATTATACCTCCTGGGCCATTCTATTTAAATATAGAAGCAACAATGCTAGTATGAGTAACAAGAACTATTTTCTCCCCGCATAAGCTTATATCAGAAACGGATAGACCACTGATAGTTAACAATCTGATAATATCAACCCAAAAATGAAATACTTATCTACCCTATTGTTAACCCAACACAGGCATGCATTTAAGGAAAGATTAAAAGGAGTAAAAGGAACTCGGCAAACACAAACCCCGCCTGTTTACCAAAAACATCACCTCCAGCATTTCTAGTATTGGAGGCACTGCCTGCCCAGTGACACTTGTTTAACGGCCGCGGTATCCTGACCGTGCAAAGGTAGCATAATCATTTGTTCTCTAAATAAGGACTTGTATGAATGGCCACACGAGGGTTTAACTGTCTCTTATTCCCAATCAGTGAAATTGACCTTCCCGTGAAGAGGCGGGAATGCCACAATAAGACGAGAAGACCCTATGGAGCTTTAATTAACTAACCCAAACTTATGGATACTAAATACCTACAAGGCATAACATTACACCATTATTGTGGGTTAGCAATTTAGGTTGGGGTGACCTCGGAATATAAAAAAACTCCCGAGTGATTAAAATTTAGACCCACAAGTCAAAATATAACATCACTTATTGATCCAATAATTTTTGATCAACGGAACAAGTTACCCTAGGGATAACAGCGCAATCCTATTCAAGAGTCCATATCGACAATAGGGTTTACGACCTCGATGTTGGATCAGGACATCCTAATGGTGCAGCAGCTATTAAGGGTTCGTTTGTTCAACGATTAAAGTCCTACGTGATCTGAGTTCAGACCGGAGTAATCCAGGTCGGTTTCTATCTATTATATAACCTCCCCCAGTACGAAAGGACAAGGGATGTAAGGCCTACCTCACAAAGGCGCCTTAAAACTAATAGATGAAGTCAACTCAATCTAACCAGTTTATCTCCTCATAAGCCCGAGAAAAGGGGCTTTGTTAGGGTGGCAGAGCCCGGTAACTGCGTAAAACTTAAACCTTTATTATCAGAGGTTCAATTCCTCTCCCTAACAAAATGTTCTTTATCAACATTATCTCTCTTATCATCCCAATCCTTCTTGCCGTAGCCTTCCTCACCCTCGTTGAACGAAAAGTCTTAGGCTACATACAACTTCGAAAAGGGCCTAATATCGTAGGCCCCTACGGCCTCCTTCAACCAATCGCAGATGCAGTAAAACTCTTCACAAAAGAACCTCTACGACCACTTACATCCTCCATATCAATATTCATTCTAGCCCCCATTCTAGCTCTATCACTAGCCCTAACTATATGAATCCCTCTCCCAATGCCCTACCCACTCATTAATATAAACTTAGGAGTCCTATTCATACTAGCAATATCAAGTCTCGCCGTATACTCCATCCTTTGGTCAGGATGAGCCTCAAACTCCAAATACGCTCTAATCGGAGCCCTCCGAGCAGTAGCTCAAACAATCTCATATGAAGTAACACTAGCAATCATTCTCCTATCAGTCCTCCTAATAAACGGGTCATTTACACTATCCACACTAATTATCACCCAAGAACATATATGACTAATCTTTCCGGCCTGGCCCCTAGCCATGATATGATTCATTTCTACTCTAGCAGAAACTAACCGAGCCCCCTTCGACTTAACTGAAGGAGAATCCGAACTAGTTTCTGGATTTAACGTAGAGTATGCAGCGGGTCCTTTTGCCCTATTCTTTCTAGCAGAGTACGCAAATATCATTATAATAAATATCCTCACAACAATTCTATTCTTCGGTGCATTCCACAACCCATTTATACCAGAACTCTACTCTATTAACTTCACTATAAAAACCCTCTTACTAACTATCTGCTTCCTATGAATTCGAGCATCATACCCTCGATTCCGCTATGATCAATTAATACACTTATTGTGAAAAAATTTTCTACCCCTAACTTTAGCCCTATGCATATGACATGTTGCCTTACCCATTATTACCGCGAGTATCCCACCCCAAACATAAGAAATATGTCTGATAAAAGAGTTACTTTGATAGAGTAAATAATAGAGGTTTAAATCCTCTTATTTCTAGAATAATAGGCTTCGAACCTAATCTTAAGAATTCAAAGATCTTCGTGCTACCAAACTTACACTATATTCTACAGTAAGGTCAGCTAAATTAAGCTATCGGGCCCATACCCCGAAAATGTTGGTTTATACCCTTCCCGTACTAATAAAACCCCCTATTCTCACTATTATTATAGCAACTATCATGGCAGGGACCATAATCGTCATACTAAGCTCGCACTGATTACTGATCTGAATTGGATTCGAAATAAACATGCTAGCCATCATCCCTATCCTCATAAAAAAGTATAATCCACGAGCCATAGAAGCCTCTACAAAATATTTTCTTACACAAGCTACTGCCTCAATATTACTAATAATAGGAGTCACCATTAACCTTCTTTACTCCGGCCAATGAGTAATCTCAAAAATCTCAAACCCCATCGCATCCATCATAATAACCACCGCCCTAACAATAAAACTAGGCCTATCTCCATTCCACTTCTGAGTTCCCGAAGTAGCACAAGGAGTAACACTTATATCAGGAATAATCCTACTAACATGACAAAAAATCGCACCTATATCCATCCTATATCAAATCTCCCCATCAATTAACACCAACCTTCTTATACTAATAGCCCTCGCATCCGTTCTAGTAGGAGGCTGAGGCGGACTAAATCAAACTCAACTACGAAAAATCATAGCATACTCCTCCATTGCCCACATAGGCTGAATAGCCGCTATCATTATTTACAACCCTACAATAATAATCCTAAACTTAACTTTATATATTCTAATAACACTATCTACCTTCATACTATTCATATTAAACTCATCCACCACAACCTTATCCTTATCCCACATATGAAATAAATTTCCCCTAATCACCTCCATAATCTTAATCTTAATATTATCCCTAGGAGGACTACCCCCATTATCTGGCTTCATCCCTAAATGAATAATTATTCAAGAATTAACAAAAAATAACATAATTATTATTCCAACACTAATAGCCATCACCGCTCTACTTAACTTATATTTCTACCTGCGACTCACATATAGCACCGCACTTACCATATTCCCGTCCACAAATAACATAAAAATAAAATGACAA